>NC_092712.1:255900803-255910803 GCF_047496885.1 Scyliorhinus torazame | reverse complement strand
CTCTCTCTGACACTCTCTCTCTCTCTCTGACACTCTCTCTCTCTCTCTCAGACACTCTCTCTCTCTCTCTCTCTCAGACACTCTCTCTCTCTCTCTCTCTCTGACACTCTCTCTCTCAGACACTCTCTCTCTCTCTCTCTCTCAGACACTCTCTCTCTCTCTCTCTCAGACACTCTCTCTCTCAGACACTCTCCTTCTCTCTCAGACACACTCTCTCTCTCAGACACTCTCTCTCTCTCTCTGACACTCTCTCTCTCTCTCTGACACTCTCTCTCTCTCTCTGACACTCTCTCTCTCTCTCTGACACTCCTCTCTCTCTCTCTGACACTCTCTCTCTCTCTCTGACACTCTCCTCTCTCTCTCTCTCAGACACTCTCTCTCTCTCAGACAATCTCTCCTCTCTCTCTCAGACAATCTCCTCTCTCTCTCAGACCACTCGCTCTCTCTCTCTCTCTCAGACACTCTCTCTCTCAGACACTCTCTCTCTCTATCTCTCTCAGACACTCTCTCTCTCTCTCTCTCAGACACTCTCTCTCTCTCAGACACTCTCCTTCTCTCTCAGACACACTCTCTCTCTCAGACACTCTCTCTCTCTCTCTGACACTCTCTCTCTCTCTCTGACACTCTCTCTCTCTCTCTGACACTCTCTCTCTCTCTCTGACACTCTCTCTCTCTCTCTGACACTCTCCTCTCTCTCTCTCTCAGACACTCTCTCTCTCTCAGACATCTCTCCTCTCTCTCTCAGACAATCTCTCTCTCTCTCTCAGACACTCGCTCTCTCTCTCTCTCAGACACTCTCTCTCTCTCTCTGACACTCTCTCTCTCAGACACACTCTCTCTCTCAGACACTCACTCTCTCTCTCAGACACTCTCTCTCTCTCTCTCTCTGACACTCTCTCTCTCAGACACACTCTCTCTCTCAGACACTCACTCTCTCTCAGACACTCTCTCTCTCTCAGACCACACTCTCTCTCTCAGACCACACTCTCTCTCTCAGACCACCACTCTCTCTCTCAGACACACTCTCTCTCTCAGACACCACTCTCTCTCTCAGACACACTCTCTCTCTCAGACACACTCTCTCTCTCAGACACACTCTCTCTCTCAGACACACTCTCTCTCTCAGACACTCTCTCTCTCTCTCTCTCTCCTCTCAGACACCCTCCTCTCTCTCAGACACTCTCCTCTCTCTCAGACACTCTCCTCTCTCTCAGACACTCGCCTCTCTCTCAGACACTCTCCTCTCTCCAGACACTCTCCTCTCTTTCAGACACTCTCCTCTCTCTCAGACACTCTCCTCGCTCTCAGACACTCTCCTCGCTCTCAGACACTCTCCTCGCTCTCAGACACTCTCCTCGCTCTCAGACACTCTCCTCGCTCTCAGACACTCTCCTCGCTCTCAGACACTCTCCTCGCTCTCAGACACTCTCCTCGCTCTCAGACACTCTCCTCTCTCTCAGACACTCTCCTCTCTCTCAGACACTCTCCTCTCTCTCAGACACTCTCCTCTCTCTCAGACACTCTCCTCTCTCTCAGACACTCTCCTCTCTCTCAGACACTCTCCTCCTCTCTCAGACACTCTCCTCTCTCTCAGACACTCTCCCTCTCTCTCAGACACTCTCCTCTCTCTTTCTCGGTCACTCTCTCTCTCTCTCTCTCTCTCGGTCCACTCTCTCTCTCTCTCTCTCTCTCGGTCACTCTCTCTCTCAGACACTCTCTCTCTCCTCTCACACACTCTCTCTCTCTCTCTCCTCTCTCTCTCAGACACTCACTCTCTCTCTCTCGGTCACTCTCCTCTCTCTCGGTCACTCTCTCTCTCTCTCTCTCAGACACTCTCTCTCTCTCTCTCACAGACACTCTCTCTCTCTCACAGACACTCTCTCTCTCTCTCTCTCTCTCTCTCTCAGACACTCTCTCAGACACTCTCTCTCAGACACCTCTCTCTGACACTCTCTCTCTCTCTCAGACACTCTCTCTGACACTCTCTCTGACACTCTCTCTCTCTCTCTCAGACACTCTCTCTCTCTCTCTCTGACACTCTCTCTCTCTCTCTCTCTGACACTCTCTCTCTCTCTCTCTCTCTCTGACACTCTCTCTCTCTCTCTGACTCTCTCTCTCAGACTCTCTCTCTCAGACTCTCTCTCTCAGACTCTCTCTCTCTCTCTCAGACCACTCTCTCTCTCTCAGACACTCTCTCTCTCTGACACTCTCCTCTCTCTGACACACTCTCTCTCTCAGACACTCTCTCTCTCTCTCTCAGAAACTCTCTCTGACACACTCTCTCTCTCTCTCTCTCTCTCTCTCAGACAATCTATCTCTCTCTCTCTCAGACTCTCTCTCTCTCTCTCAGACTCTCTCGCTCTCTCTCAGACACTCTCTCTCTCTCAGACACTCTCTCTCTCTCTCTCTCTCTCTCAGACACTCTCCTCTCTCTCAGACACTCTCCTCTCTCTCAGACACTCCTCTCTCTCAGACACTCTCCTCTCTCTCAGACACTCTCTCTCTCTCTCTCAGACACTCTCTCTCTCTCTCTCAGACACTCTCTCTCTCTCTCTCTCTCTCTCTCTCTCTCTCTCACACACTCTCTCTCTCTCTCTGACACTCTCTCTCTCTCTCTCTCTCTCTCTCAGACACTCTCCTCTCTCACTCAGACACTCTCCTCTCTCTCTCAGACACTCTCCTCTCTCTCTCAGACACTCTCCTCTCTCTCTCAGACACTCTCCTCTCTCTCTCAGACACTCTCCTCTCTCTCTCAGACACTCTCCTCTCTCTCTCAGACACTCTCCTCTCTCTCTAGACACTCTCCTCTCTCTCTCAGACACTCTCCTCTCTCTCTCAGACACTCTCCTCTCTCTCTCAGACACTCTCCTCTCTCTCTCGACACTCTCCTCTCTCTCTCAGACACTCTCCTCTCTCTCTCAGACACTCTCCTCTCTCTCTCAGACACTCTCCTCTCTCTCAGACACTCTCCTCTCTCTCAGACACTCTCCTCTCTCTCAGACACTCTCCTCTCTCTCAGACACTCTCCTCTCTCTCAGACACTCTCCTCTCTCTCAGACACTCTCCTCTCTCTCAGACAACTCTCTCTCTCTCACCCTCTCTCTCAGACACTCTCTCTCTCTCTCTCTCTCTCTCTCAGACACTCTCTCTCTCTCTCTCTCTCAGACACTCTCTCTCTGTCAGACTCTCTCTCTCTCTCTCTCAGACTCTCTCTCCTCTCTCTCAGACACTCTCTCTCTCTCTCAGACTCTCTCCTCTCTCTCAGACACTCTCCTCTCTCTCAGACACTCTCCTCTCTCTCAGACACTCTCCTCTCTCTCAGACACTCTCCTCTCTCTCAGACACACTCTCCTCTCTCTCAGACACTCTCCTCTCAGACACTCTCCTCTCTCAGACACTCTCCTCTCTCTCAGACACTCTCCTCTCTCTCAGACACTCTCCTCTCTCTCAGACACTCTCCTCTCTCTCAGACACTCTCCTCTCTCTCAGACACTCTCCTCTCTCTCAGACACTCTCCTCTCTCTCAGACACTCTCCTCTCTCTCAGACACTCTCCTCTCTCAGCAGACACTCTCTCTCTCTCTCTCTCTCTCTCAGACACTCTCTCTCTCTCTCTCTCTCTCAGACACTCACTCTCTCTCTCTCGGTCACTCTCCTCTCTCTCGGTCACTCTCTCTCTCTCACAGACACTCTCTCTCAGACACTCTCTCTCTCTCTCTCTCTCTCAGACACTCTCTCTCTCTCAGACACTCTCTCTCTCTCTCCTCTCTGACACTCTCTCTCTCTCTGACACTCTCTCTCTCTCTCTCTCTGACTCTCTCTCTCTCTCTCAGACTCTCTCTCTCTCTCTCTCAGACACTCTCTCTCTCTCTCAGACACTCTCTCTCTCTCTCTCTCAGACACTCTCTCTCTCTCAGACACTCTCTCTCTCTCTCAGACACTCTCTCTCTCTCTCAGACACTCTCTCTCTCAGACACTCTCTCTCAGACACTCTCCTTCTCTCTCTGACACACTCTCTCTCTCAGACACTCTCTCTCTCTCTCTCTCTCTCTCAGACACTCTCTCTCTCTCTCTCTCTCTCTCTCTCTCTCTGACACTCTCTCTCTCTCAGACACTCTCTCTCTCTCTCTCTGACACTCTCTCTCTCTCTCTCTGACAACTCTCTCTCTCTCTCTGACACTCTCTCTCTCTCTCTGACAACTCTCTCTCTCTCTCTCAGACAATCTCTCTCTCTCTCAGACACTCTCTCTCTCTCTCTCTCTCTCAGACACTCTCTCTCTCTCTCTCTCTCTCTGACACTCTCTCTCTCAGACACTCTCTCTCTCTCTCTCTCAGACACTCTCTCTCTCAGACACTCTCCTTCTCTCTCAGACACACTCTCTCTCTCAGACACTCTCTCTCTCTCTGACACTCTCTCTCTCTCTCTGACACTCTCTCTCTCTCTGACACTCTCTCTCTCTGACACTCTCTCTCTCTCTCTGACACTCTCCTCTCTCTCTCTCTCAGACACACTCTCTCTCTCAGACACACTCTCTCTCTCAGACACTCTCTCTCTCTCTCTCTCAGACACCCTCCTCTCTCTGACACTCTCCTCTCTCTCAGACACTCTCCTCTCTCTCAGACACTCTCCTCTCTCTCAGGACACTCTCCTCTCTCTCAGACACTCTCCTCTCTCTCAGACACTCTCCTCTCTCTCAGACACTCTCCTCTCTCTCAGACACTCTCCTCTCTTTCAGACACTCTCCTCTCTCTCAGACACTCTCCTCGCTCTCAGACACTCTCCTCGCTCTCAGACACTCTCCTCGCTCTCAGACACTCTCCTCGCTCTCAGACACTCTCCTCGCTCTCAGACACTCTCCTCGCTCTCAGACACTCTCCTCGCTCTCAGACACTCTCCTCGCTCTCAGACACTCTCCTCTCTCTCAGACACTCTCCTCTCTCTCAGACACTCTCCTCTCTCTCAGACACTCTCCTCTCTCTCAGACACTCTCCTCTCTCTCAGACACTCTCCTCTCTCTCAGACACTCTCCTCTCTCTCAGACACTCTCCTCTCTCTCAGACACTCTCCTCTCTCTCAGACACTCTCCTCTCTCTCAGACACTCTCCTCTCTCTCAGACACTCTCCTCTCTCTCAGACACTCTCCTCTCTCTCAGACACTCTCCTCTCTCTCAGACACTCTCCTCTCTCTCAGACACTCTCCTCTCTCTCAGACACTCTCCTCTCTCTCAGACACTCTCCCCTCTCTCAGACACTCTCCCCTCTCTCAGACACTCTCCCCTCTCTCAGACACTTCCCCTCTCTCAGACACTCTCCTCTCTCTCAGACACTCTCCTCTCTCTCAGACACTCTCCTCTCTCTCAGACACTCTCCTCTCTCTCAGACACTCTCCTCTCTCTCAGACACTCTCCTCTCTCTCAGACACTCTCCTCTCTCTCAGACACTCTCCTCTCTCTCAGACACTCTCCTCTCTCTCAGACACTCTCCTCTCTCTCAGACACTCTCCTCTCTCTCAGACACTCTCCTCTCCTCTCAGACACTCTCCTCTCTCTGACACTCTCCTCTCTCTCACTCTCTGACACTCTCTCTCTCTCTCTCACTCTCTGACAATCTCTCTCTCTCTCTCTCTGACAATCTCTCTCTCTCTCTCGGACAATCTCTCTCTCTGACACTCTCTCTCTCTCTCTCTGACAATCTCTCTCTCTCTCTCGGACAATCTCTCTCTCTGACACTCTCTCTCTCTCTCTGACAATCTCTCTCTGACAATCTCTCTCTCTCTCTCTCTCAGACACTCTCTCTCTCTCTCAGACACTCTCTCTCTCTCAGACACTCTCCTCTCTCTCAGAAACTCTCCTCTCTCTCTCTCGGTCACTCTCCTCTCTCTCTCTCGGTCACTCTCCTCTCTCTCTCTCGGTCACTCTTCTCTCTCTCTCTCGGTCACTCTCCTCTCTCTCTCTCTCTCTCTCTCGGTCACTCTCCTCTCTCTCTCGGTCACTCTCCTCTCTCTCTCTCTCGGTCACTCTCCTCTCTCTTTCTCTCTCTCTCGGTCACTCTCCTCTCTCTCTCTCTCTCTCTCGGTCACTCTCCTCTCTCTCTCTCTCTCTCTCTCGGTCACTCTCCTCTCTCTCTCGGTCACTCTCCTCTCTCTCTCACGGTCACTCTCCTCTCTCTCTCTCGGTCACTCCTCTCTCTCTCTCTCGGTCACTCTCCTCTCTTTCTCTCTCTCGGTCACTCTCCTCTCTCTCTCTCGGTCACTCCTCTCTCTCTCTCGGTCACTCTCCTCTCTCTCTCTCGGTCACTCTCCTCTCTCTCTCTCGGTCACTCTCCTCTCTCTCTCTCCGTCACTCTCCTCTCTCTCTCGGTCACTCTCCTCTCTCTCTCTCGGTCACTCTCCTCTCGCTCTCTCGGTCACTCTCCTCTCGCTCTCTCGGTCACTCTCCTCTCGCTCTCTCGGTCACTCTCCTCTCTCTCTCTCGGTCACTCCTCTCTCTCTCTCTCTCTCTCTCTCTCTCTCGGTCACTCTCCTCTCTCTCTCTCGGTCACTCTCCTCTCTCTCTCTCGGTCACTCTCCTCTCTCTCTGTCGGTCACTCTCCTCTCTCTCTCTCTCGGTCACTCTCCTCTCTCTCTCGGTCACTCTCCTCTCTCTCTCTCGGTCACTCTCCTCTCTCTCTCTCGGTCACTCTCTTCTCTCTCTCTCGGTCACTCTCTTCTCTCTCTCTCGGTCACTCTCCTCTCTCTCTCTCGGTCACTCTCCTCTCTCTCTCTCGGTCACTCTCCTCTCTCTCTCTCGGTCACTCTCCTCTCTCTCGGTCACTCTCCTCTCTCTCTCTCGGTCACTCTCCTCTCTCTCTCTCGGTCACTCTCCTCTCTCGGTCACTCTCCTCTCTCTCTCTCTCGGTCGCTCTCCTCTCTCTCTCTGTCGGTCGCTCTCCTCTCTCTCTGTCGGTCACTCTCCTCTCTCTCTCTCGGTCACTCTCCTCTCTCTCTCTCGGTCACTCTCCTCTCCTCTCTCTCTCTCGGTCACTCTCCTCTCTCTCTCTCGGTCACTCTCCTCTCTCTCTCTCGGTCACTCTCCTCTCTCTCTCTCGGTCACTCTCCTCTCTCTCTCTCGGTCACTCTCCTCTCTCTCTCTCGGTCACTCTCCTCTCTCTCTCTCGGTCACTCTCCTCTCTCTCTCGGTCACTCTCCTCTCTCTCTCTCGGTCACTCTCCTCTCTCTCTCTCGGTCACTCTCCTCTCACGGTCACTCTCCTCTCTCTCTCTCTCTCTCGGTCACTCTCCTCTCTCTCGGTCACTCTCCTCTCTCTCGGTCACTCTCCTCTCTCTCTCTCTCGGTCACTCTCCTCTCTCGGTCACTCTCCCCTCTCTCTCTCTCGGTCACTCTCCTCTCTCTCTCTCTCGGTCACTCTCCTCTCTCTCTCTCGGTCACTCTCCTCTCTCGGTCACTCTCCTCTCTCTCTCTCTCGGTCGCTCTCCTCTCTCTCTCTCTCGGTCGCTCTCCTCTCTCGGTCACTCTCCTCTCTCTCTCTCTCGGTCGCTCTCCTCTCTCTCTCTCTCTCTCTCTCGGTCGCTCTCCTCTCTCTCTCTCGGTCACTCTCCTCTCTCTCTCTCGGTCACTCTCCTCTCTCTCTCTCGGTCACTCTCCTCTCTCTCTCTCGGTCACTCTCCTCTCTCTCTCTCGGTCACTCTCCTCTCTCTCTCTCGGTCACTCTCCTCTCTCTCTCTCGGTCACTCTCCTCTCTCTCTCTCGGTCACTCTCCTCTCTCTCTCTCGGTCACTCTCCTCTCTCGGTTACTCTCCTCTCTCTCTCTCGGTCACTCTCCTCTCTCTCTCTCGGTCACTCTCCTCTCTCTCTCGGTCACTCTCCTCTCTCTCTCGGTCACTCTCCTCTCTCTCGGTCACTCTCCTCTATCTCTCTCACGGTCACTCTTCTCTCTCTCTCTCGGTCACTCTCCTCTCTCTCTCTCGGTCACTCTCCTCTCTCTCTCTCGGTCACTCTCCTCTCTCTCTCTCGGTCACTCTCCTCTCTCTCTCGCTCAGGTCACTCTCCTCTCGGTCACTCTCCTCTCTCTCTCTCGGTCACTCTCCACTCTCTCTCTCGGTCACTCTCCTCTCACGGTCACTCTCCTCTCTCTCTCTCTCTCTCGGTCACTCTCCTCTCTCTCGGTCACTCTCCTCTCTCTCTCTCGGTCACTCTCCTCTCTCTCTCTCGGTCACTCTCCTCTCTCTCTCTCGTCACTCCTCCTCTCTCTCTCTCGGTCACTCTCCTCTCTCTCTCTCGGTCACTCTCCTCTCTCTCTCTCGGTCACTCTCCTCTCTCTCTCTCGGTCACTCTCTCTCTCTCTCTCGGTCACTCTCCTCTCTCGGTCACTCTCCTCTCTCTCTCTCTCGGTCACTCTCCTCTCTCTCTCTCGGTCACTCTCCTCTCTCTCTCTCGGTCACTCTCCTCTCTCTCTCTCGGTCACTCTCCTCTCTCTCTCTCGGTCACTCTCCTCTCTCTCTCTCACGGTCACTCTCCTCTCTCTCTCTCGGTCACTCTCCTCTCTCTCTCGGTCACTCTCCTCTCTCTCTCTCTCGGTCACTCTCCTCTCTGTCACTCTCCTCAGTCTCTCGGTCACTCTCCTCTCTCGGTAACTCTCCTCTCTCGGTCACTCTCCTCTCTCTCTCTCGGTTACTCTCCTCTCTCTCTCTCGTCACTCTCCTCTCTCTCTCGCTCACTCTCCTCTCTCTCTCTCGGTCACTCTCCTCTCCTCTCTCTCGGTCACTCTCCTCTCTCTCGGTCACTCTCCTCTCTCGGTCGCTCTCCTCTCTCTCTCTCTCGGTCCACTCTCCTCTCTCTCTCTCGGTCACTCTCATCTCTCTCTCTCGGTCACTCTCCTCTCTCTCTCGGTCACTCTCCTCTCTCTCTCTCGGTCACTCTCCTCTCTCTCTCTCTCGGTCACTCCTCTCTCTCTCTCTCGTCACTCTCCTCTCTCTCTCGGTCACTCTCCTCTCTCTCTCTCTCGGTCACTCTCCTCTCTCTCTCTCGGTCACTCTCCTCTCTCTCTCTCTCTCGGTCACTCTCCTCTCTCTCTCTCTCTCTCTCGGTCACTTCCTCTCTCTCGGTCACTCTCTCTCTCTCTCTCTCTCTCTCTCTCGGTCACTCTCTCTCTCTCTCTCGGTCACCTCTCTCTCTCTCTCTCGGTCACTCTCCTCTCTCTTCTCGTCACTCTCTCTCTCTCTCTCTCTCGTCACTCTCTCTCTCAGACACTCTCTCTCTCTCTCTCTCTCAGACACTCACTCTCTCTCTCTCGTCACTCTCCTCTCTCTCGGTCACTCTCTCTCTCTCTCTCTCAGACACTCTCTCTCTCTCTCTCACAGACACTCTCTCTCTCTCTCTCACAGACACTCTCTCTCTCTCTCTCACAGACACTCTCTCTCTCTCTCTCTCTCTCTCTCTCTCAGACACTCTCTCTCTCCTCAGACACTCTCTCTGACACTCTCTCTCTCAGACACTCTCTCTCTCTCTGACACTCTCTCTCTCTCTCTCTCTGACACTCTCTCTCTCTCTCTCAGACACTCTCCTCTCTCTCTCAGACACTCTCCTCTCTCTCTCAGACACTCTCCTCTCTCTCTCAGACACTCTCCTCTCTCTCAGACACTCTCCTCTCTCTCAGACACTCTCTCTCTCTCTCTCTCTCTCTGACACTCTCTCTCTCTCTCTCTGACTCTCTCTCTCAGACTCTCTCTCTCAGACTCTCTCTCTCAGATCTCTCTCTCAGACTCTCTCTCTCAGACTCTCTCTCTCTCTCTCTCAGACACTCTCTCTCTCTCAGACACTCTCTCTCTCTGACACTCTCCTTCTCTCTCTGACACACTCTCTCTCTCAGACACTCTCTCTCTCTCTCTCAGAAACTCTCTCCTGACACACTCTCTCTCTCTCTCTTCTCTCTCTCTCAGACAATCTATCTCTCTCTCTCTCAGACTCTCTCTCTCTCTCTCAGACTCTCTCGCTCTCTCTCAG
>NC_092712.1:252680471-252797471 GCF_047496885.1 Scyliorhinus torazame | reverse complement strand
GGAGAGTATCTTGGATAGCACGTAAAGAGAGGTGGTCACACCGCAGGCTCAGACTCCGCAGGCAGGAAGGGAATGGGTGACCACCAGTCAGAGCAAGAGAGCGAGGCAGGTAGTGCAGGAATCCCCTGTGGCCATTCCTCTGCAGAACAGCAATACCGTTTTAGATGCTGTTGAGAGGAATGGCCTCTCGGGAAAACAGCAACAGCCAAACTTGTGGCTGGTTCTGCTGCAGAGGGGAGGGGTGATAAGTGTGACAGTGCAATATTTGAAAGGGATTCAGTTGTAAGGGGACTAGACAGGCGTTTGTGGCCGCAAACGAGACTCCAGGATGGTATGTTGCCTCCCTGGTGCTCTGGTCAAGGATGTCTCGGAGCGGGTACAGGACATTCTGGAGGGGGAGGGTGAACAGCCAGTGGTCGTGGTACACATCGGTACAAACGACATAGGTTAAAAAAAGGGATGAGGTCCTAAAAGCAGAATATAGGGAGCTAGGAAGGAAGTTAAGAAATCGGACCTCTAAGGTAGTGATCTCAGGATTACTACCGGTGCCACGTGCTAGTCAGAGTAGAAATGACAGGACATATAGGATGAATACGTGGCTGAAGGGATGGTGTCAGGGGGAGGGTTTCAGATTCCTGGGGCATTGGGACCGGTTCTGGGGGAGGTGGGACCTGTACAAACTGGACGGATTACACCTGGGCAGGACTGGAACTGATGTCCAAGGGCGGCTACTGGCTAGAGCGGTTGGGAATGTTTAAACTAATGTGGCAGGGGGATTGGAACCGATGCAGCAAGTCGGAGGGAAGTAAAACAGAGACAGAAACAAAAGGCAGTAAGGCAGAGAGGCCATAGTCAAAAATCAAAAAGGGTGACAGTCCAAGGTACAGTGACTGAGGGGAGCTCAGTGAATAGATCCAGTAATGCTAAAAGGAATAAAACAGGAAGTAAAAACATAAATGGAAAGCGACGCGACAGGCTGTTACATGAAGATATGGGTTCAACAACTAGGAATATTAGGAGAAAAATTAAGAGGAAAAATAACTAACGAGAGGTTGCTGATCAAGGTGTTAAGATTCAAAACAGAAGTATAAAAGCCAACATAAGTGTACTTTACCTGAATGCTCGTAGTATTCAGAATAAGGTAAATGAGTTGATGGCGCAAATCATCGTGGATGACTATGATTTAGTGGCCATTACTGAAACATGGTTAAAGGATGGTCACGACTGGGAGTTAAATATCCAAGGGTATCAAATTGTACGGAAGGACAGATTGGATGGTAAGGGAGGTGGTGTAGCTCTGTTATTTAAGGATGACATCCGGGCAGTAGCGAGGGATGACATTGGTGCTATGGAGGATAAGCTTGAATCGATTTGGGTGGAAATCAGGAAGAGTAAGACTAAAAAGTCACTGATAAGAGTAGTCTATAGGCCACCAAATAGTAACATTATGGTGGGGCAAGCAATCAACAAAGAAATAATGGATGCATGTAGAAATGGTACAGCAGTTATCATGGGGGATTTTAATCTACATGTCGATTGGTTTAACCAGGCCGGTCAAGGCAGCCTTGAGGAGGAGTTTATAGAATGTATCCGCGATAATTTCCTAGAACAGTATGTAATGGAACCTACGAGGAAACCAGCGGTCCTAGATCTGGTCCTGTGTAATGAGACAGGATTGATTAATGATCTCATAGTTAGGGATGGTGTAATTTAAAATACAGATGAAGGTAAAATCAAACACTTAGTGTTTTGTGCTTAAACAATGGAGAGTACAATGGGATGAGAGAAGAGCTAGGTAGACTGGGAGCAAAGACTTTATGGTGAAACAGTTGAGGAACAGTGGAGAACCTTCCAAGCGATTTTTCACAGTGCTCAGCAAAGGTTTATACCAACAAAGAGGGAAAATCAACCATGGATATCTAAGGAAATAAGGGAGAGTATCAAATTGAAGGAAAAAGCATACAAAATAGCAAAGATTAGTGGGAGACTAGAGGAATGGGAAATTTTTAGGGGGCAATAGAAAGCTACTAAAAAAGCTATAAAGAAGAGTAAGCTTGCTCAGAATATAAAAACAGATAGTAAAAGTTTCTGCAAATATATAAAACGAAAAAGAGTGGCTAAGGTAAATATTGGTCCATTAGACGATGAGACGGGAGATTTAATAATGGGAGATGAGGAAATAGCTGAGGAACTGAACAGGTTTTTTGTGTCGGTCTTCACTGTGGAAGACAAATAACATGCCAGTGACTGATGGAAATGAGGCTATGACAGGTGAGGACCTTGAGATGATTGTTTTACATAATAAAGGCATACAAAATGATCAGGGGGTTGGATAGGGTGGACAGTGAGAGCCTTCTCCCGCGGATGGATATGGCTGGCACGAGGGGACATAACTTTAAACTGAGGGGTAATAGATACAGGACAGAGGTCAGAGGTAGGTTCTTTACGCAAAGAGTAGTGAGGCCGTGGAATGCCCTACCTGCTACAGTGGTGAACTCGCCAACATTGAGGGCATTTAAAAGTTTATTGGATAAACATATGGATGATAATGGCATAGTGTAGGTTGGATGGCTTTTGTTTCGGTGCAACATCGTGGGCCGAAGGGCCTGTACTGCGCTGTATTGTTCTATGTTCTATGTTTTAACTAAGAATGTAATTATGGGCAAGCTACTGGGGCTAAAGGTAGACAAGCCTCCTGGCCCTGATGGAATGCATCCCAGAGTGCTATAAGAGATGGCTAGGGAAATTGCAAATGCACTAGTGATAATTTACCAAAATTCGCTGGACTCTGGGGTGGTCCTGGCGGATTGGAAATTAGCAAACGTGATACCACTCTTTAAAAAAGGAGGTAGGCAGAAAGCGGGTAATTATAGGCCAGTTAGCTTAACTTCGGTCGTAGGGAAGATGCTGGAATCTATCATCAAGGAAGAAATAGCGAGGCATCTGGATGGAAATTGTCCCATTGGGCAGACGCAGCCTGGGTTCATAAAGGGCAGGTCGTGCCTGACTAATTTTGTGGAATTTTATGAGGACATTACCAGTGCGGTAGATAACGGGTAGCCAATGGATGTGGTATATCTGGATTTCCAGAAAGCATTTGACAAGGTGCCACACAAAAGGTTGCTGCATAGGATAAAGATGCATGGCATTAAGGATAAAGTAATAGCATGGATAGAGGATTGGTTAATTAATAGAAAGCAAAGAGTGGGGATTAATGGGTGTTTCTCTGGTTGGCAATCAGTAGCTGGTGGTGTCCCTCGGGGATCAGTGTTGACCCCACAATTGTTCACAACTTACATAGATGATTTGGAGTTGGGGACCAAGTGCAATGTGTCCAAGTTTGCAGACGACACTTAAGATGAGTGGTAAAGCAAAAAGTGCAGAGGATACTGGAAGTCTGCAGAGGGATTTGGACAGGTTAAGTGAATGGGCTAGGGTCTGGCAGATGGAATACAATGTTGACAAATGTGAGGTTATCCATTTTGGGAGGAATAACAATTTAAATGATAAAATATTAAAACATGCTGCTGTGCAGAGAGACCTGGGTGTGCTAGTGCATGAGTCGCAAAAAGTTGGTTTACAGGTGCAACAGGTGATTAAGAAGGCAAATGGAGTTTTGTCCTTCATTGCTAGAGGGATGGAGTTTAAGAAGTTTAAGGGAATCTGTGGTGCCAGAGGAAATGGGCGAGGTACTAAATGAATACTTTGCATCAGTATTCACCAAAGAGAAGGAATTTGTAGAACGGTAGCATTGTGGATAGCACAATTGCTTCACAGCTCCAGGGTCCCAGGTTCCATTCCGGCTTGGGTCACTGTCTGTGCGGAGTCTGCACATCCTCCCCGTGTGTGCGTGGGTTTCCTCCGGGTGCTCCGGTTTCCTCCCACAGTCCAAAGATGTGCAGGTTAGGTGGACTGGCCATGCAAAGTTGCCCTTAGTGTCCAAAATTGCCCTGAGTGTTGGGTGGGGTTACTGGGTTGTGGGGATAGGGTGGAGGTGTTGACCTTGGGTAGCGTGCTCTTTCCAAGAACCGGTGCAGACTCGATGGGCCGAATGGCCTCCTTCTGCACTGTAAATTCAATGATAATCAATGATGTTGAGTCTGGAGAAGGGTGTGTAGATAGCCTGGGTCACATTGAGATCCAAAAAGACGAGGTGTTGGGCGTCTTGAAAAATATTAAGGTAGATATGTCCCCAGGGCCTGATGGGGTCTACCCCAGAATACTGAAGGAGGCTAGAGAGGAAATTGCTGAGGCCTTGACAGAAATCTTTGGATCCTCATTGTCTTCAGGTGATGTCCCGGAGGACTGGAGAATGGCCAATGTTGTTCCTCTATTTAAGAAGGGTAGCAAGGATAATCCAGGGAACTACAGGCCGGTGAGCCTTACGTCAGTGGTAGGGAATTTACTGGAGAGAATTCTTCAAGTCAGGACCTACTCCCATTTGGAAGCAAATGGATGTATTAGTGCGAGGCAGCATGGATTTGTGAAAGGGAGGTCGTGTCTCACTAACTTGATAGAGATTTTCGAGGAGGTCCCAAAGATGATTGATGCAGGTAGGCAGTGGATGTTGTCTATATGGACTTCAGTAAGGCCTTTGACAAGGTCCCTCATGGTAAACTAGTACAAAAGGTGAAGTCACACGGGATCAGGGGTGAGCTGGCAAGATGGATACAGAACTGGCTAGGTCATAGAAGACAGAGAGTAGAAATGGAAGGATGCTTTTCTAATTGGAGGGTTGTGACTAGTGGTGTTCCTCAAGGATCAGTGCTGGAACCTTTGCTGTTTGTAGTATATATAAATGATTTGGAGGAAAATGTAACTGGTCTGATTAGCAAGTTTGCAGACGACACACAGGTTCGTGGAATTGCGGATAGCGAAGAGGACTGTCTGAGGATACAGCAGGATTTAGATTGTTTGGAGACTTGGGCGGAGAGATGGCAGATGGAGTTTAATCCGGACTAATGTGAGGTAATGCATTTTGGAAGGTCTAATGCAGGGAGGGAATATACAGTGAATGGTAGAACCCTCAAGAGTATTGAAAGTCAGAGAGATCTAGGTGTACAGGTCCACAGGTCACTGAAAGGGGCAACACAGGTGGAGAAGGTAGTCAAGAAGGCATACGGCATGCTTGCCTTCATTGGCCGGGGCATTGAGTATAAGAATTGGCAAGTCATGTTGCAGCTGTATAGAACCTTAGTTAGGCCACACTTGGAGTATAGTGTTCAATTCTGGTCGCCACATTACCAGAAGAATGTGGAGGCTTTAGAGAGGGTGTAGAAGAGATTTACCAGAATGTTGCCTGGTATGGAGGGCATTAGCTATGAGGAGCGGTTGAATAAACTTGGTTTGTTCTCACTGGAACGACGGAGGTTGAGGGGCGACCTGATAAGAGGTCTACAAAATTATGAGGGGCATAGACCGAGTGGATAGTCAGAGGCTTTTCCCCAGGGTAGAGGGGTCAGTTACTAGGAGGCATAGGTTTAAGGTGAGAGGGGCAAGGTTTAGAGTAGATGTACGAGGCAAGTTTTTTTTTTTTTTACACAGAGGGTAGTGGGTGCCTGGAACTCGCTACCGAGGAGGTGGTGGAAGCAGGGACGATAGTGGCATTTAAGGGGCATCTTGACAAATACCATGAATAGGATGGGGATAGAGGGATACGGACCCAGGAAGTGTAGAAGATTGTAATTTAGTCGGGCAGCATGGTCGGCACGGGCTTGGGAGGGCCGAAGGGCCTGTTCCTGTGCTGTACAGGACACACCTCGTCTTTTTGGATCTCAATGTGACCCAGGCTATCTACATTCCCTTCTCCAGACTCAACATCTACCAATTTCTTCTCTTTGATAAATACTGATGCAAAGTATTCATTTGTACCTCACCCATTTCCTCTGGTTCCACACACAGATTCCCTTGCCTATCCTTCAGCGGGCCAACCCTTTCCCTGGCTACCCTCTTGCTTTTTATGTACATGTAAAAAGCCTTGGGATTTTCCTTAACCCTATTTGCCAATGACTTTTCGTGACCCCTTCTGACTCCTGACTCCTTGCTTAAGTTCCTTCCTACTTTCCTTATATTCCACGCAGGCTTCGTCTGTTCCCAGCCTTTTAGCCCTGACAAATGCCTCCTTTTTCTTTTTGACGAGGCCTACAATATCTCTCGTTATCCAAGGTTCCCGAAAATTGCCGTATTTATCCTTCTTCCTCACAGGAACATGCCGGTCTTGAATTCCTTTCAACTGACACTTGAAAGCCTCCCACATGTCAGATGTTGATTTGCCCTCAAACATCTGCCCCCAATCTGTGTTCTTCAGTTCCCGCCTAATATTGTTATAATTAGCCTTCCCCCAATTTAGCACATTCATCCTCGGACCACTCTTACCCTTGTCCACCAGTACTTTAAAACTTACTGAATTGTGGTCACTGTTACCGAAATGCTCCCCTACTGAAACATCTACCACCTGGCCGGGCTCATTCCCCAATACCAGGTCCAGTACCGCCCCTTCCCTCGTTGGACTGTCTACATATTGTTTTAAGAAGCCCTCCTGGATGCTCCTTACAAACTCCGCCCCGTCTAAGCCCCTGGCACTAAGTGAGTCCCAGTCAATATTGGGGAAGTTGAAGTCTCCCATCACCACAACCCTGTTGTTTTTACTCTTTTCCAAAATCTGTCTACCTATCTGCTCCTCTATCTCCCGCTGGCTGTTGGGAGGCCTGTAGTAAACCCCCAACATTGTGACTGCACCCTTCTTATTCCTGATCTCTACCCATATAGCCTCACTGCCCTCTGAGGTGTCCTCCCGCAGTACAGCTGTGATATTCTCCCTAACCAGTAGCGCAACTCCGCCTCCCCTTTTACATCCCACTCTATCCCGCCTGAAACATCTAAATCCTGGAACGTTTAGCTGCCAATCCTGCCCTTCCCTCAACCAGGCCTCTGTCATGGTAACAACATCATAGTTCCAAGTACTAATCCAAGCTCTAAGTTCACCTGTCTTACCCGTAATACTTCTTGCATTAAAACATATGCACTTCAGGCCACCAGACCCGCTGTGTTCAGCAACTTTTCCCTGTCTGCTCTGCCTCAGAGCCCCACTATTCCCTATTCCCTCAATGCTCTCACCTTCTGACCTATTGCTCCCGTGCCCACCCCCCTGCCATACTAGTTTAAACCCTCCCGTGTGACACTAGCAAACCTTGCGGCCAGGATATTTATGCCTCTCCGGTTTAGTCCTTCTTATATAGGTCACACCTGCCGCGGAAGAGCTCCCAGTGGCCCAGATAACGGAAACCCTCCCTCCTACACCAGCTGTTTAGCCACGTGTTTAGCTGCTCTATCTTCCTATTTCTAGCCTCACTGGCACGTGGCACAGGGAGTAATCCCGAGATTACAACCCTAGAGGTCCTGTCTTTTAACTTTCTGCCTAGCTCCCTGAACTCCTGCTGCAGGACCTCATGCCCCTTCCTGCCTATGTCGTTAGTACCAATATGTACAACGACCTCTGCCTGTTTGCCCTCCCCCTTCAGGATGCCCTCTACCCGTTCGGAGACATCCTGGACCCTGGCACCAGGGAGGCAACATACCATCCTGGAGTCTCTTTCACGTCCACAGAAGCGCCTATCTGTGCCCCTGACTATAGAGTCCCCTATTACTGCGCTTTTAAGCGCACTTCTGCGCTTTGACCCTCCCTTCTGAACATCAGAGCCAGCTGTGGTGCCACTGCTCTGGCTGCTGCTGTTTTCCCCTGATAGGCTATCCCCCCCGACAGTATCCAAAGGGGTATACCTGTTCGAGAGGGTGACAACTACAGGGGATTCCTGCACTGACTGCCTGCCCTTTCTGGTGGTCACCCATTTCTCTGCCTGCACCTTGGATGTGACCACATTTATATAACTGCGATCTATGACACTTTCCGCCACCTGCATGCTCCTAAGTGCATCCAATTGCTGCTCCAACCGAACCATGCGATCTGTGAGGAGCTCCAGTTGGGTGCACTTTCTGCAGATGAAGCCATCCGGGATGCTGGAAGCCTCCCGGACCTGCCACATCTCACAGTCAGAGCACTGCACCCCTCTAACTGACATTGCGTCAATTAATTAGAATCATAGAAGTTTACAGCATGGAAACAGGCCCTTCGGCCCAACCAGTCCATGCCGCCCAGTTTTTACCATTAAGCTAGTCCCAGTTGCCCGCACTTGGCCCATAACCCTCTAAATGCTTTTTATCGAAAGCATTTATCTAAATGCTTTTTAAAAGACACAATTGTACCCGCCTCTACTACTACCTCTGGCAGCCCATTCCAGACACTCACTACCCTCTGAGTGAAGAAATTTCCCCTCTGGGCCCTTCTGAATCTCTCCCCTCTCATCTTAAACCTATGCCCTCTAGTTTTAGACTCCCCTACCTTTGGGAAAAGATGTTGACTATCTACCTTATCTATGCCCCTCATTATTTTATAGACCTCTATAAGATCACCCCTAAGCCTCCTACGCTCCAGGGAAAAAAGTCCCAGTCTATCCAGCCTCTCCTTATAACTCGAACCATCAAGTCCCGGTAACGTCCTAGTAAATCTTTTCTGCACTCTTTCTAGTTTAATAATATCCTTTCTATAATAGGGTGACCAGACCTGCACACAGTATTCCAAGTGTGGCCGTACCAATGTCTTGTACAACTTCAACAAGACGTCCCAACTCCTGTATTCAATGTTCTGACCAATGAAACCAAGCATGCCGAATGCCTTCTTCACCACCCTGTCCACCTGCGACTCCACCTTCAAGGAGCTATGAACCTGTACTCCTAGATCTCTTTGTTCTATAACTCTCCCCAACGCCATACCATTAACTGAGTAGGTCCTGGCCTGCCAAAATGCATCACCTCACATTTATCTAAATTAAACTCCATCTGCCATTCGTCGGCCCACTGGCCTAATTGATCAAGATCCCGTTGCAATCCTAGATAACCTTCTTCACTATCCACTGTGCCACCAATCTTGGTGTCATCTGCAAACTTACTAACCATGCCTCCTAAATTCTCATCCAAATCATTAATATAAATCACAAATAACAGTGGACCCAGCACCGATCCCTGAGGCACACCACTGGTCACAGGCCTCCAGTTTGAAAAACAACCCTCTACAACCACCCTCTGTCTTCTGTCGTCCAGCCAATTTTGAATCCAATTGGCAACCTCACCCTGGATCCCGTGAGCTTTAACCTTCTGCAACAACCTACCATGCGGTACCTTGTCAAAGGCTTTGCTAAAGTCCATGTAGACAACGTCTACTGCACTGCCCTCATCTACCTTCTTGGTCACCCCTCAAAAAACTCAATCAAATTTGTGAGACATGATTTTCCACGCACAAAGCCATGCTGACTGCCCCGAATCAGTCCTTGCCTCTCTCAATGCTTGTAAATCCTGTCTCTCAGAATACCATCTAGCAACTTACCTACTACAGACGTTAGGCTCACCGGTCTGTAGTTCCCAGGCTTTTCCCTGCTGCCCTTCTTAAACAAGGGCACAACATTCGCCACTCTCCAATTTTCAGGCACCTCACCTGTGGCTGCCGATGATTCAAATATCTCTGTTAGGGGACCCGCAATTTCCTCCCTAGCCTCCCTCAACATCCTGGGATACATTTCATCAGGTCCCGGGGATTTATCTACCTTGATGCGCTTTCAGACTTCCAGCACCACCTCCTCTGTAATATGCACACTTCTCAAGACATCACTATTTATTTCCCTTAGTTTCCTAACATCCATGCCTTTCTCCACCGTGAATACCGATGAGAAATATTCATTCAGGATCTCGCCCAACTCCTGTGGCTCTGCACATAGATGTCCTTGTTGATCCTTAAGAGGCCCTACTCTGTCCCTAGTTACTCTTTTTCCCTTTATGTATCTGTAGAAGCTCTTTGGATTCTCCTTTGCATTATTTGCCAAAGCAATTTCATGTCCCCTTTTTGCCCTCCTGATTTCCCTCTTAACTCTATTTCGACAATCTATATACTCTTCAAGGGATCCACTTGATCCCAGTTGTTTATGTACGTCATATGCCTCCTTTTTTTTGACCAGAGTCTCAATATCTCGAGTCATCCAGGGTTCCCTACTTCTACCAGCCTTGCCCTTCACTCTAAAGGAAATGTGCTTACCCTGAACCCTGGTTAACACATTTTTAAAAGCCTCCCATTTACCAGCCGTCCCTTTGCCTGCCAACAGTCTCCCCCAATCTACCTCTGAAAGTTCCTGTCTGATACCATCAAAATTGGCCTTGCCCCAATTAAGAATTTTAACTCTTGGGCCAGACCTATCATTCTCCATAGCTATCTTAAAACTAATGGAGTTATGGTCACTTGTCCCAAAGTGATCCCTCACTTCTGTCACTTGCCCTTCCTTATTTCCCAAGACGAGGTCAGGTTTTGCCCCCTCTCTAGTCGGTCCAGCCACATACTGAATGAGAAATTCCTCCTGAATACACTCAACAAATTTCCCTCCATCCAAGCCCCTAATGCTATGGCTGTCGCAGTCAATGTTGGGAAAGTTAAAGTCCCCTACTATTACCACCCTATTATTCTTGCAGCTATCTGTAATCTTACATATTTGCTCCTCAATTTCCCGCTGACTATTTGGGGGCCTGTAGTACAGTCCTATCAAGGTGATCTCTCCCTTCTTATTTTTCAGTTCCACCCATATAGACTCAGTGGGCGGACCCTCATATATATCCCCTCTAAGAACTGCCGTGATGTTCTCCCTAATCAAAAACGCCACTCCCCCTCCTCTCTTACCTCCTGTTCTATCCTTTCTATAGCATCTGTACCCCGGAACATTGAGCTGCCAGTCCTGCCCCTCCCTTAGCCATGTTTCAGTCATAGCTATAATATCCCAGCCCCATGTGCCCATCCATGCCCTGAGTTCATCCGCTTTGCCCGTCAGGCCCCTTGCATTGAAATAAATGCAGTTTAATGTAGACTTTCCTTGCTCTCTGCCCTGCTTTCTCTGGTCATGCTTTACACACTCTCCCTTCCTGCCTTTTGTTTCCGTCCCCACTGACTTCCTACATCGGTTCCCATCCCCCTGCCACATTAGTTTAAACCCTCCCCAACTGCACTAGCAAACACACCCCCGAGAACATTGGTTCCGGTCCCACCCAGATGCAGACCGTCCGATTTGTACAGGTCCCACCTCCCCCAGAACCGGTCCCAATGTCCCAGGAATTTGAAACCCTCCCTCTTGCACCATCTCTCAAGCCACGTATTCAACGGGCAGCACGGTAGCATTGTGGATAGCACAATTGCTTCACAGCTCCAGGGTCCCAGGTTCGATTCCCGGCTTGGCTCACTGTCTGTGCGGAGTCTGCACATTCTCCCCGTGTGTGCGTGGGTTTCCTCCGGGTGCTCCGGTTTCCTCCCACAGTCCAAAGATGTGCGGGTTAGGTGGATTGACCATGCTAAATTGCCCATAGTGTCCAAAATTGCCCTTAGTGTTGGGTGGGGTTACTGGGTTATGGAGATTAGGTGGGGTTATTGGGTTATGGGGATCGGGTGGAGGTGTGGACCTTGGGTAGGATGCTCTTTCCAAGAGCCGGTGCAGACTCGATGGGCCGAATGGCCTCCTTCTGCACTGTAAATTCTATGTAATCTATGTAATCCTGTCATTCCTACTCTGACTACCACGTGGCACTGGTAGCAATCCTGAGATTACTACCTTTTGAGGTCCTACTTTTTAGATTAACTCCTAACTCCCTAAATTCAGCGTGTAGGACCTCATCCCGTTTTTTACCTATATCGTTGGTGCCTATATGCACCACGACAGCTGGCTGTTCACCCTCCCCCTCCAGAATGCCCTGCAGCCGCTCCGAGACATCCTTGACCCTTGCACCAGGGAGGCAACATACCAACCTGGATTCTCGTTTGCGTCCGCAGAAACGCCTGTCTATTCCCCTTACAATTGAATCCCCTATCACTATAGCTCTGCCAGTCTTTTTCCCGCCCTTCTGTGCAGCAGAGCCAGCCACGGTGCCATGAACCTGGCTGCTGCCACCTTCCCTTGGTGAGCCATCTCCCCCAACAGTTTCCAAAACGGTAAATCTGTTTTGGAGGGAGATGACCGCAGGGGATCCCTGCACTGCCTTCCTACTCTTCCTCTGTCTGTTGGTCACCCATTCCCTATCTGCCTCAGTAATTTTAATCTGCGGTGTGACCAACTCACTGAATATGCTATCCACAACTTCCTCAGCATCGCGGATGCTCCAAAGTGAGTCCATCCGCAGCTCCAGAGCCGTCAAGCGGTCTAACAGGAGCTGCAGTTGGACACACTTCTTGCAGATGAAGGAGTCAGGGACACCAGAAGGGTCCCTGACTTGCCACATCTCACAAGAGGAGCATGACACGGGTCTGAGCTCTCCTGCCATGACTTAAACCTGAAGTTAAATTTGAACTACACTACACAGCTAAGAGAAAGTCAAAGAGAGAAAAATCACTTACCAGTCACAAGCCAATCACTTACCTGCTGGCTGTGATGTAATTGCTCCCGAGACTCCCTCACAGGTCTGCTTCTCTGCACCTCCTTAAGATGAGCACCAAATTCCCTTAACTAGTTAATTAATTTACTTAATTAATTGTTTTTTTTTCTGGAAACTCAACCCCAAACTCCAAAAAAACACAGCCCTCACTCACCTCTTACCCGAACTCAGCCTTACCCAAACTCAGATACACTCTGTTTGCTTCCAGCACTCCGTCTCTAAAGGCACTTCAGCCACACCTTTTGTATCCTTCCTGACTTACAGTCAGCCAATAGGCCTGCTCCCGAAACTGATCTCCCGAAACTAACAGCTGACCTGCAAAGTAAGGAGGTTGTTAAACAGTACTTACCTCTCCCAGGCCGCAAACTTTTAAACTCTTAAATTAAAATTAATAGTTTTTTTTTAATTAAATTTATATATTTTTTTTATTTTTTCAAAGTTACTGTTAACTATCTGTTTCATAGCGCTAGATTTCTAATATAAATGCGAAAGCTAAATATAGTACTCTCCCATCTCTGGCTTAGATACCCCTCTAAATTATAATTAAGTAATTATGTTTAATTAGTTACCAATGCTTAATTTTTTTAATTTAGTGTAGATTCCCAACCAGCCACTCAGGTCACAGCTTTTCTGTGATGTCACTTCAGTTTCCACCCAACACACACAATTTGAAAAAGGTATAAAAGTAAAAATGAGTAAAAATCACTTTCTTACCTTCTGAGTGTCTTAGATGTTCTCAGGTTCTCTCCCTGAGAGAGACTGCTCCTCCTCCTCCGAACGGCTCCCGAAACTAGGCCGCGATCTTTTAAAATCTCCGCTCTGACTCGCAGCTCCTGCGCTTTTTAAATCTCCCGCGCTGTTTTCAAAGATCAGCCATGATCTCATTGAATGGAGGAGCAGGTGCGAGGGGCCAGATGGCCTACTCCTGCTCCTAGTTAATATGTTCTTCTGTAAAGTGGGAGGAAGAGTTAGGAAAGGGTATGGAGGAGGGGGTTCTGGTGTGAGGTGCTCCAGAGTGTGATCGCGCCTCCACCTCGTGTGCAAGGTTGGGGCTAATACAGCTGAAGATGGTGTGTAGAATGCACCTTACAAGGCCAAGGACGAGCCGGCTCTTTGAGGGGAAAGAAGATGTGTGTGAACGTTGCTGGGGGGGGGGGCCTGCAAGCCACAATCATATGTTTTGGTCCTTTCCAAAGCTGGAGGATTACTGGAAGGAGGTTAATCCCTAAAGTGGTGCACGTGAAACTGGACCCGGGCCTTCGGGAGGCCATATTCGGGGTGTCGGACCAGCCGGGGTTGGAAACGGGCGCAGAGGCAGATGTTGTAGCCTTCACCTCGTTGATTGCCCGAAGGCGGATCCTGTTAGGGTGGAGATCAACCTCTCCACCCTGTGCCGTGGCGGGGCGACCTGCTGGAATTCTTGACGCTTGAAAAGGACAAATTTGAACTGATGGGAAGGATGGAGGGGTTTTACAATTCATGGGCATTATTCATTATGCACTTTCAAGAATTGGATCACATCGAACATTAGGGGGTTGGGGGCTGGGAGGGTTGGGGGGGTGAGGGACTGTATGTGTTAATTATGGATGATTCCTGAATCCTTTTTGTCATTTGTTTCTGTTAACATGCGGGCTAATGTCTGGGGTTTGGTGGGAGGATGGGATTGTTGTTATTGATATGGGGATTGACATTACATTCGTTACTGATTATAGTATATTGTTGGGTGTAAATTTGAGAGAAAATGTGAAAAGGGAGGAGAATAAAAAATATATATATATTTTTTTAAAACCTTCCTGATTACCTGCTGCACCTGCGTGCTAGCTTCTTGTGCACAAGCACCCAGAGGAAACCCACGCAAACACTGGGAGAACATGCGGACTCTGCACAGACAGTGAACCAAGCCGGGTATCGAACCCGGGTCCCTGGCAATGTGAAGCAACAGTGCTAACCACAGTGCTACCATGCCGCGCAATACAATGGATTCTAGAAAGTCTCCTCTGAAAAACTTGCAAAACCTTATGGACAGTTACTGTTGAGATGACAGTTGCTGCCTACCAATACGATGATACCATTGGATTTTTTATTTGCACTGTAACATGGTTAATGGCTATTATTTTAGAGCCCTGCAACAAAATTATCATGTCTGTGTTCATTGTTATTAAAATTAAACATGTTTTCTTTGTCATTAGGAGTCTATTATTGGTGTAGCTGGGGAGGATGAATATGTCAGACTGTATGATACAAACTCAGAAATGTGTATTTCTGAGTTCAAGGCTCATGACATCAGGTACAGCATGAATTCTTTCAGACTTGAATTCATTGGTCTTATTTATTTGTGTTTGAATTGAGCATACCCTTTCTAACCATTGTCAAATTCAAGCTCAATGTCTCAAAACAAGATTTCTGATTATTTCTTCATAGCCTTCAAATTCACAAAGCTAAATCGCTGGCTTTGAAAGCAGTCCAAGGCAGGCCAGCAGCACAGTTCAATTCCCGTACCAGCCTCCCCAAACAGGCGCCGGAATGTGGCGACTAGGGGCTTTTCACAGTAACTTCATTTGCCTACTTGTGACAATAAACAATTTTCATTTCATTCCACGTCTCCTGTCCATCTCTTTGTCGTTATCGTCTGCGCTGGGAAATTCTACCTGTTTACAAACATTTAAAACGCAATGTCCCTGAAGTAAATGACAAAGGGGAGTCCAAAGAGTTCAGAAGAAAGACGTTTATTCAGCATAACAGCAGTAGTTGCACAGGACCCAGTTACACATCTCAAGATCTTCACTCCTTTCTGTCAGCTGCTAAATTGCTCCTCAGTGTGCAAAGGCTGGTGGAGTCACAGGGATAGGTTGGGAGATTGGGCATAGGTAGAGTGCTCTTTCGAAGATCTTTTGATGAGCAGATTGGCCTCCTTCTGCGCTGTAGGGATTATATGATTCTATGATCCCAAAGGCTTCCGAGCCAAAGGAATTTTTTGTATTGTTGCTCTTTAGGCAAATATCACAACCAATTTTGTATACCACAAGGTCAAAGTACAAATGCATTTTTTTGGTAGTTTGTTGATTGGCAAGAACACTGTTATGACACTCTGGGCGAGTGCGTGGTCAATTCCAGCTCCACAAGCCCTGGAGTCTCAACATAAGTAAATTAACTAATAATTCATATAACGTTTCTGAGATTTTTGGCCCTTGACTGCTTCAATGACTTACCGTCCCACCCTCCATCCAAACACACACACACTCACACAGGGAAGGGAAGGGGTAAAAATAAGTGAGATGGAAGGTTTAGATGTTGAAGTTGCTTTTACAGCTGACTGTCCTTCCAGGACACGGAAATATTAAAAAACCATCGGTTGAATTGCTAACGAGGATCTTCTGGCTGAAACATTCAGTCTAAATCCCCAGACTATGGTGGGATCCCCTCTGGGGATTCATTTTAACTTTTATTAACCTGGGCCTCCACTTGGAATTATCCACCTCAGGCCTGTTTACTTTTGACTTGTTTCCAACTTCACCAGAATGACCAATAGCCTTTCCAAGAAAAGAACAAAGTTCTCCCCGCAAGAAGTTCTCCCCGCAAGATTGCAAGAAGGGTTGTTTACCAGCTGACCCTGCTTTCAGCTAGTGGCTGGATTGGATCCTTAAAATTCCTTTTCTTCCCACAAACCCAGCTCTCAGCTTGTATCTTACTCTTACTTGGTGTCCTGTCTCACTCTAGCTTGGCTGAGGAGAGAACAGAGCCTCCAACTGGGTGTTTGAGAGAGGTTTACCCTTTCAGGAGGAGAGAAATTCACAGCTACCTCCAGCTCTGGATTCAAAACGAAACTAAAACGGGAAAAACAGTTTGCGAGAGTAAGGAACATTTCAGAACAGTCAGCACCAATCAGCTTCGAGGATCAGCTCAGAGCCCGGCAATCAAAACTGCTCATTGGCTGCCAACCAGGTCCATCAAGATCACTGACCAAACAGTACATCCTGCTGGAGGGATCCTGGAATTAGATTAAAAGTGATGTCCATCTTAAATGCATAGGTCCCGTTAAGTGTTCAGGTACAAAAATTTAAAACCAAAAGAACAAAATTAGCAGGAGGATCCTTACAACACCAGGACAACTCCCTGCACTTCTGCAAATATTGTTATGGATCTGTTAACTTCCAGAACAGAGAGGTCTTCAGTTTAATGAAGTACAATGTGGCACTCCCTCCGTCCTACATTTACGTATTAGCCTATATTATGTACTAATGTTCTGGAATGGAATTGAACTCTCAACCTTCAGATTCCAGTCAAAGATTGTCATCGAATTACCTAATCTGGCACTTAAAAGCCTGTCCACAGTGGGAGTAGAGGACACAATCTCAGACTAAAGGGACAATCCCTTAAAACAGTGATGAGGAATTTCTGCAGCCAGAGGGTGGTGAATCTGTGGAACTCTTTGCCGCAGAAGGTTGTGGAGGCCAAATCATTGAATGTCTTTAAAACAGAGATAGATAGGTTTTTGATCAATAAGGTGATCAGGGGTTTTGGGGAGAAGGCGAATGGGGTTGAGAAAAATATCAGCCATGATTGAATGGTGGAGCAGACTCAATGGGCTGACTGGCCTAATTCTGCTCTTATGTCTTGTGGTCTTATGGAGTACTCCTTTGGAGGGGGGGATGCCGTCCAGTCTCCTGGGTTATGACTTTTGATAACGTTGACAGGTAGGGGGAAATCCGCTTTGCAAAGGAGTACAATGCTATCCTATTAAATCTGAACAGCAGTGTAAATATCTCTTATTTCCACTCGATCTTCTATTTGGTTACTATTAGAAATGAGTCTTTCAAATTACTAACAAATAACTTCAATTCTTTCTTTTCAGGGTGAAAGTGATGCATTTCTTCCAAGTGGCACAGTATCATATTCTTGCCACAGCATCCAATGATGGTTACATTAAACTATGGCAGATAGATATTAAAAAGGTAAGCAATCATGAATGTTCAATATGAGCCCTTGGAAAAGATGGAGGCAATACCAGGTTTAATTGAAATGAATTTAAAATTCCTGTTTTAATGTTCTGATTTTAGGCAGTTCTTGTGATTTTAAGAAAGTTACAATTGAGAAAAATCTTTGAACCCATCTAAATTCATCCCCTTACTATTGTACTCCCGATCACTGTGGCCCTGCCATTCCTCTTCCTCCCCTCTTTTGCAGCAGAGCCACCTGTGGTGCCATGGACTTGGTTTGCAGTGCTATCCCCTGAGAAGTCAAAACAATCACTGGCACTGGAAAAAAAAGTAATGGGAATTCAATTGGTACTTAAGGCTGATAAGTCCCACAAGAACACACAGGGTGCAGGAGAAGACCACGTATCTTTATGCCTGCTCTGCCATTCTGATCTTGGGTTAAACTCCGTTTTCATGCTGTGCCACATATCCCTCAATTCCCTGAGAAACCAAAAATCTGTTCATCCCAGCCTTGAATGTATTCAACCGTATAACATCCACAACTCTCTGGGTTGGAGAATTCCAAAGATTCAGAACCTTTAAGTGAAGTAATTTCTCCTTATCTTAGATCCTGAGACTGTCCCTCTGTGTTTTAGATTCCCCCACCAGCAGAAACTATATCTTAGGATCCATGCTATCACCCCTTTAGAATCTTGTATGTTTCAGTGTGATCACCTCTAGTTTTTCTGAATTACAGAGAATGTAAGCTCAATTTACTTTCCTTCTCGTCAGATGATAGGCCCCTCATGCCAGGGACCAATTTTAGTGAACTTTCATTGTATTACCTCCTATGCAATTATATCCTTGAGACCAAAAATGTGGAGTGTAGCCATCTGGGATGGCCACTTCCAGAATACAAAATGGACGCTCGCAAAGCATGTAGGGAACTGTGGACAATGTTAGGAAAACAAGCAGGCACAGAGCCTGTATGCATATTGGAGAGACCGCTCCCAGACGGAGCTGAAACTGTAGATCTATTAACATATTGATGGCCCATCTCTGGGAACAAAGGAAAGACACTCAAGCAACCGATACTGCTCCAGACATCCTGGCGCCAGTTCCCCAAACCGAAAGCACAAACAAGGCCAGGCCAACGGCCACCAAAGGCATGCCCAGCCATCAGGGCACCCACCCTTTTATTGGTCAAGATCAATACCAGTAATCAAGAAGCAGCCCAATTAATTGGGGCCAAGTTTAAGGCCCGCCTAAAAGCGTGCGAAGCCCCTCCGGGTATAAGAAGAAACCCCCAAGACAGAATCGCTCTCTTGGACTTGGCTCTCAAAGCGGAGAGACCCGTCCACCAGCTGCACCAGAAGCAAGTAAGTTCAAGGTCAACGCTCGCTACCAGACGGACGACCATCGCTGTTCTCCTGTACCACTTCGAACCCAACAACCTCAGATCCAAACAACGGCCATTGTTCCTCTGACTGAGTGGGCACCCGAAGCTAAGTATAGGCGTTAGCGTTAGAGATAGTTTAGTTTGTAGTACTTTGTGCATGTGTAGATTTTGCTGTGTGTGTAAATAAATAGGTATTGACTTTGAACTGACTAACTGGTGTATTGGCTCTTTGATCAGTATTCGGCTTTGAACCTTGTGGCGGTATCGAAAGATACCTGGCGACTCTAAAGTAAACATAATTAGGATTAAGGAAGGCGACCATATTGACTGCCATATTCATAACCAGAGAAACAGAGCAAAAGGAGAAACACTACTTCAGACGTGTTTGTATCAAAGCCCTGTACAATTGTAGCCAGACTTTTTATTTCTGCACTCCAATCCCCTTGCAATAAAGACCCCTGAACCTGATGGGCGGCACCCGAGTGATGAGACTATGTAGTTGCAGAGATAGTAGTGCATTGGTTACAATCTTCCATGATTTCATAGATTCTGGAAACATAGAAAGTAGGAGCAGGAATAGGCCATTCAGCCCTTCAAGCCTGCCCCGCCATTCGTTTTGATTATGCCTGATCATCCAACTCAGTAAACAGTTCCCTCTTTTCCTCCATATCCTTTGATCCCTTTAACCCCTAGTAGAACATAGAACAATACAGCGCAGTACAGGCCCTTCGGCCCACGATGTTGCACCGAAACAAAAGCCATCTAACCTACACTATACCATTATCATCCATATGTTTATCCAATAAACTTTTAAATGCCCTCAATGTTGGTGAGTTCACTACTATAGCAGGTAGGGCATTCCACGGCCTCACTACTCTTTGCGTAAAGAACCTACCCCTGACCTCTGTCCTATATCTATTACCCCTCAGTTTAAGGCTATGTCCCCTCGTGCTAGCCATTTCCATCCGCGGGAGAAGGCTCTCACTGTCCACCCTATCTAACCCTCTGATCATTTTGTATGCCTCTATTAAGTCTCCTCTTAACCTTCTTCTCTCTAACGAAAACAACCTCAAGTCCATCAGCCTTTCCTCATAATATTTTCCCTCCATACCAGGCAACATCCTGGTAAATCTCCTCTGCACCCGTTTCAAAGCCTCCACGTCCTTCCTATAATGCGGTGACCAGAACTGTACGCAATACTCCAAATGCGGCCGTACCAGAGTTCTGTACAGCTGCAACATGACCTCCTGACTCCGGAACTCAATCCCTCTACCAATAAAGGCCAACACTCCATAGGCCTTCTTCACCACCCTATCAACCTGGGTGGCAACTTTCAGGGATCTATGTACATGGACACCTAGATCCCTCTGCTCATCCACACTTTCAAGAACTTTTCCATTAGCCAAATATTCCACATTCCTGTTTTTCCTTCCAAAGTGCATCACCTCACACTTCTCTACATTAAACTCCATTTGCCACCTCTCAGCCCAGCACAGCAGCTTATCTATATCCCTCTGTAACCTGCTACTTCCTTCCACACTATCGACAACACCACCGACTTTAGTATCGTCTGCAAATTTACTCACCCACCCTTCTGCGCCTTCCTCTAGGTCATTGATAAAAATGACAAACAGCAACGGCCCCAGAACAGATCCTTGTGGTACTCCACTTGTGACAGAACTCCATTCTGAACATTTCCCATCAACCACCACCCTCTGTCTTCTTTCAGCTAGCCAATTTCTGATCCACATCTCTAAATCACCCTCAATCCCCAGCCTCCGTATTTTCTGCAATAGCCTACCGTGGGGAACCTTATCAAACGCTTTGCTGAAATCCATATACACCACATCAACTGCTCTACCCTCGTCTACCTGTTCAGTCACCTTCTCAAAGAACTCGATAAGGTTTGTGAGGCATGACCTACCCTTCACAAAGCCATGCTGACTATCCCTGATCATATTATTCCTATCTAGGTGATTATAAATCTTGTCTCTTATAATCCCCTCCAAGACTTTACCCACTACAGACGTGAGGCTCACCGGTCTGTATTTGCCGGGGTTGTCTCTGCTCCCCTTTTTGAACAAAGGGACCACATTTGCTATCCTCCAGTCCTCTGGCACTATTCCTGTATCCAATGATGACATAAAAATCAAAGCCAATGGTCCAGCAATCTCTTCCCTGGCCTCCCAGAGAATCCTAGGATAAATCCCATCAGGTCCCGGGGACTTATCTATTTTCAGCCTGTCCAGAATTGCCAACACCTCTTCCCTACGTACCTCAATGCCATCTAATCTATTTACCTGGAGCTCAGCATTCTCCTCCACAACAATATCTTTTTCCTGAGTGAATACTGACGAAAAATATTCATTTAGTATCTCGCCTATCTCTTCAGACTCTACACACAACTTCCCATCCCTGTCCTTGACTGGTCCTACTCTGTCCCTAGTCATTCGCTTATTCCTGACATACCTATAGAAAGCTTTTGGGTTTTCCTTGATCCTTCCTGCCAAATACTTCTCATGTCCCCTCCTTGCTCGTCTTAGCTCTCTCTTTAGATCCTTCCTCGCTACCTTGTAACTATCCATCGCCCCAACTGAAACTTCACACCTCATCTTCACATAGGCCTCCTTCTTCCTCTTAACAAGAGATTCCACTTCTTTGGTAAACCACGGTTCCCTCGCTCGGCACCTTCCTCCCTGCCTGACCGGTACATACTTATCAAGAACACGCAGTAACTGATCCTTGAACAAGCTCCACTTATCCAGTGTGTCCAAAACTTGCAGCCTACTTCTCCACCTTATCCCCCCCAAGTCGCGTCTAATGGCATCATAATTTCCCTTCCCCCAGCTATAACTCTTGCCCTGCGGTGTATACTTATCCCTTTCTATCCTTAACATAAACGTCACCGAATTGTGGTCACTGTCCCCAAAGTGCTCACCTACCTCCAAATCCAACACCTGGCCTGGTTCATTACCCAAAACCAAATCCAATGTGGCCTCGCCTCTTGTTGGCCTGTCAACAAACTGTCAGGAAACCCTCCTGCACACACTGTACAAAAAACGACCCATCTAATGTACTCGAACTATATCTTTTCCAGTCAATATTTGGAAAGTTAAAGTCTCCAATAATAACTACCCTATTACTTTTGCTCTTATCCAGGATCATCCTCGCCATCCTTTCCTCTACATCCCTCGAACTATTTGGAGGCCTATAGAAAACTCCCAACAGGGTGACCTCTCCTTTCCTGTTTCTAACCTCAGCCCATACTACCTCGGAAGATGAGTCCCCATCTAGCATCCTCTCCGCCACCGTAATACTGCTCTTGACTAGCAGCGCCACACCTCCCCCTCTTTTGCCTCCTTCTCTGAGCTTACTAAAACACCTAAACCCCGGAACCTGCAACATCCATTCCTGTCCCTGCTCTATCCACGTCTCCGAAATGGCCACAACATCGAAGTCCCAGGTACCAACCCATGCTGCCAGTTCCCCTACCTTATTTCGTATACTCCTGGCATTGAAGTAGACACACTTCAAACCACCTACCTGAACACTGGCCCCCTCCTGCGACGTCAAATCTGAGCTCCTGACCTCTCCTCTCATTCTCCCTTACCCTAAAACTACAATCCAGGTTCCCATACCCCTGCTGCATTAGTTTATATAACAATGAAGTTACTGTGAAAAGTCTCTAGTCGCCACATTGCGGCACCTGTTTGGGTACACAGAGGGAGAATTCAGAATGTCCAATTCACCTAACATCACATCTAACATGTTATATCTAACTCCTTCTTGAAAACATATAATGTTTTGGCTTCGACTGCTTTCTCTGGTAGTGAATTCCACAGGCTCACCACTCTCTGGGTAAAGAGAATTCTCCTCCTCATAGTCGTTGGTGGGTGGCACAGTAGCACAGTGGGTAGCACTTGCTTCACAGCTCCAGGGTCCCAGGTTCGATTCTCGGCTTGGGTCACTGTCGGTGTGTGGAGTCTGCACGTTCTCCCTGTGAGTGCGTGGGTTTCCTCCGGGTGCTCCAGTTTCCTCCCACAAGTCCCGAAAGATGTGATGTTCGGTGAATTGGACATTCTGAATTCTCCCTCTGTGTACCCAAACAGGTGCCGCAATGTGGCGACTAGAGACTTTTCACAGTAACTTCATTGCAGTGTTAATGTAAGCCTACTTGTGACAGCAAAGATTATTTTTAAAAATAAATTAAATAGTTCACCTCATATGCTCAGACTGTGGCCCTGGTTCTGCACTCCCCCGCCACCGGGGACACTCCTCCTGCATGTGCTCTCTAGTGCTGTTAAAACATTATAGGTTTCTCTGATATTTCCCCTTATTCTGTTGAACTCAAGCGAATATCATCCTAACTGACTCAATCTCTCCTCGTACATCAGTCCTGCGATCCCAGGAATCAGACTGCTAAAGCTTTGCTGCGCTCCCTCTATATCAAGAACATCCTTTTTCAGATAAGGGGACCAAACCTGCACACACTATTCCAGGTGTGGTCTCACCAGGGCTCTGTATAATTGCAGCAAGACATCCCTGATCCTGTACTCAAATCCTCTCGTTATGAAGGCCAACACACCACTACCGCTTGCTGTACTTGTAAGTTTACTTTTTTAAAAAACAAATTCAGAGTACCCAATTCTTTTTTTCCAATTAAGGGGCAATTTAGCGTGGCCAATCCACCTTTCCAGCAAATTTTTGGTTGTGGAGGTGAGACCCACACAGACCCGGGGGAAATGTGCAAACTCAACACTGACAGTGGCCCAGGCCGGGGTTGAGCCTGGGTCCTCAGCGCCATGAGGTAGCAGTGCTAACCACTTTGCCAACATGCTGCTTCCTGTATGCTTCCTATCAGCGATTATTGTACAAGGACACCCAGGTCTCGTTGCACATTCCCCTCTCTGTCTTATAGTCATTCAGATAATCTGCCTTTCTGTTTTGCGACTAAAGTAGATAACCTCACATTTATCCACATTATACTGTTGTCGCCCTCTATTGGCTTCAACTGACGAAACGGATAAATCGTCGTACTCTGGATTACACTCAATGCAAACTATTCAATACAACTTTATTTAACTCAATAAGGCTTCAGTGATACGCTTATTTGAACAGTTACATACGTTTCAAGACTCACAACTTGAATTCAAAATACTACCCGATAGCGAGAACTGGCTAAGCCCGCTCTAGAGGGTTTTTTATTCTTCTGAGTTTCCAAATTCCAGGTCTCTTCTCCATGAATGTTGATCCCCAGGGTTATCGCTGTTGAAAAATCGGAAGCTTCTACTTTTTATAAGATGTAGTTCTGTAAACATTACCACGTCGGCATCAGTTGCCCTTGAAGAGTCTTGTTTTCACTGGTTCAGCAGTGTTATTAGTGAAGGGTTCAGATATACAAGTTGCTGTTCTTCCTTTTCCCACAAAACTCATTTTGCTGAGCTGCAGCTTTTCACAACCAAGTCTGTGAGCCTCTTTTACCATCATGCCTCACGGCACAATATTCACAATTTCTCTGCCTCAGCAATACTACATCTGCCATGCATTTCCCTACCCACTCAACTTGTCCAAAACACTGAAGCTTCTCTACATCCCCCTCCCAGCTCCCCCTCCCACCAGCTTTGAGTCATCTGAAAATTTGGAGATATATTTATGGAATCTCTAGTGTAGAAGGAGACCTTTCAGCCCATCGAGTCTACACCAACTCTCTGAAAGAGCACCCTACCTAGGCCCACAATCCGTCCCATCCCCTTAATTCCATCTAACCTTTTGAACACTAAGTAGGATTAAGCATGGCCAATCCACCTAACCTGCACATCTTTGGACAGTGGAAGGAAACCGGAGAACCCAGAGGAAATCTCTGCAGATACAGGGAGGAAGTGCAAACTCCATATAGTCACCCAAGGCCGGAATTGATCCCTGGTGCTGTGAGGCAGCTTTGCCACCAGGTCACCCACGTTTCACGCAACATATTTCTCAGTTCGAGTAAAACCCTAACTCCAACCCTGATTACATTCAATTTTGTATTGCTGTAAGCTGTGCAAAACCTTACTTCACTGGGTTTATGCCATATAGTTGCATTTGTCTTGTTTTTACAGCACTAGGTGCCATAAAGTAGGTATGTTTAAAGGTCCAGCCACTTTGATAGACCAGGGAAAAGGTAAGTATGCAGGTAAGAAAGTAAACAAATTGCTTGCCTTCATTAGACGGGGCATCGAATATAAAAACTGGCAAGTCATGCTACAGTTGTATAGAATCTTGGTAAGGCTGCACTTGGAATATTGCGCACAATTCTGGTTGCCAGACAACCAGAAGGATTTGGAGGCTTTTGAGAGGGTGCAGAGGAGGTTTGCCAGGGTGTTAGCTATGCGGAGAGGCTGAATAAACTTGGACTATTTTCATTAGGGGCTGCACGGTGGCTAGCGCTGCTGCCTCACAGCTCCAGGGCCCCGAGTGACTGTCTGTGTGGAGTTTGCACTTTCTCCCCGTGTCTGCGTGGGTTTCCTCCGGGTGCTCCAATTTCTTCCCACAGTGCAAAGATGTGCAGGGTAGGTGAATTGGCCATGCTAAATTGCCCCTTGGTGTACAAAAGGTTAAGTGGGGTTACTGGGGTACAGGAATCGGGTGGAGGCGTGGGCTTAAGTAGGGTGCTCTTTCCAAGAGCCGGTGCAGACTTGGTGGGCCGAATGGCCTCCTTCTGATTCTAATTCTATGATTACAACGGCGGAGGTTGTGGGGGTGACCTGATAGAGGTCTACATGTTTATGAAGGGCATGGATTGAGTGGATGCGCAGGCACTCTTTCCCACGGTAGAGGGGTCAATCACCAGCAGGCATAGGTTTAAGCTCCGTGGGACAATCATAGAAGCTTTTTATCATAGAATTTACAGTGCAGAAGGAGGCCGTTTGGCCCATCGAGTCTGCACCAGCTCTTAGAAAGAGCACCCTACCCAAGGTCAACACCTACACCCTATCCCCATAACCCAGTAACCCCACCCAACACTAAGGGCAATTTTGGACACTAAGGGCAATTTATCATGGCCAATCCACCTAACCTGCACATCTTTGGACTGTGGGAGGAAACCGAAACACCCGGAGGAAACCCACGCACACACGGGGAGGATGTGCAGACTCCGCACAGGCAGTGACCCAAGCCGGAATCGAACCTGGGACCCTGGAACTGTGAAGCAATTGTGCGATCCACAATGCTTAGAGGGGACGTGCGAGGCAGGTTTTTTTACAGAGTGGTGACTGCATGGAACGCGTTGCCAGGGGAGGTAATGGAAGCAGACACATTAACGGCGTTCAAAAGACATCTCGACAAATACATGGATAGGATGGATCTAGAGGGATACAGCATAAGGAATGCTGAGGGTTTTGACCAAGGGTGGTATTTTTTTTGAAAAAATTTTTATTAAGGCATTTATGATTTTATAACAAACAATACAAATACAAATGCACACATAGTTAAGTGCGTAACACATCCCTCCATCTCCCCTTGTACCTGCCTACTCTAAACACAAAATCCCTTATCTGCAGATATCAAAACCCATTCCCTCCCGGCAATTCAAACTCCTCCTCCAAATCCTCTAAACATGGAAAGCTCTCATAAATAAATAGCCCCAGCCTCTCAATCCCTGCTCTCTGCCACCTCCGATCCCCCCCCCCCCCCCCAATCCAGCCCCCATCTCCCTCCACTCCCATATGTTTCCGCCACTGCCCCCAGACTCTCACCGCCCAGTAGTAATTACTAAAGTTTGGCAGCGCCAGCCCCCCCCCCCGCCCCCACCTCGGCTTCGCTCCAGCAGCACTTTCTTTGCTCTCGGGGTTTTACCCGCCCTCACAAAACATAGAGATCACCCTATTCACCCGCTTAAAGGCCTTTGGTATGAAAATAGGGAGGCACTGGAAAACAAACAGAAACCTCGGGAGAACTGTCATTTTTACGGTCTGTACCCTCCCCGCCAGTGACAGCGGGAGCATTTTCCCACCTCCGAAAGTCCTCCTTCATTTGCTCAACTAGCCGGGTCAAATTTCATTTATGTAACTGCTCCCATCCCCGTGCCACCTAAATTCCCAAATAACGGAAGCTCCTTCCCACCACTTTAAACGGCAGCTCCCCCAGTCTCCTCTCCTGCCCCCTCGCCTGGATCACAAAAACCTCACGTTTACCCATATTCAATTTGTACCCCGAGAACCGGCCAAATTCCCCGTAGATCCGCATAATCACCCCCATCCCCCCTAACGGGTCAGAAATGTATAGGAGTCGGTCGTCTGCATACAATGAGACCCTGTGTTCCATCCCCCCCGGACCAGCCCCTTCTAGTCCTTTGATGCTCTCAGCGCCATTGCTAACGGCTCTGGCCAAGGCAAACAACAGTGGGGAGAGAGGACATCCTTGCCTTGTCCCTCAGTGCAATTTAAAGTAGTCCAACCTCAGTCGATTCGTCCGCACACTTGCCACCAGTGCCTGGTATAGCAACCAAACCCAGTCAATAAAGCGCTGTCCAAACCCAAACCGTCCCAGGACCTCCCACAGATAATTCCATTCCACCTGGTCGAAGGCCTTTTCCGCGTCCATAGCGACCACTACCTCCGCCTCCCTCCCCTCGGAGGGCATCATGATCACATTTAGGAGCTTTCTAACGTTTGCTGTTGGCTGCCTGCCTTTAACAAACCCCGTCTGGTCTTCCCCCTATAACCTCCGGAACACAGTCCTCTATCCTTGAAGGTAAATTTTGGCCAGCAATTTGGCATTGACATTCAGAAGGGAGATTGGTCTGTCTGACCCACGTTGCTCTGGGTCCTTCTCCCGCTTCACTTTCGATGATATCGAAGCCTGCGACATTGTTGGGAGAAGGACACCTCGCTCTCTAGCCTCATTAAATGCCCTCACCAGCAGCGGGCCCAGTATCTCAGAGAACCTCTTGTAGAATTCCACTGCGTAGCCGTCCGGTCCCGGGGCCTTACCCGACTGCATGGCCTCCAATCCCTCTACTACTTCCACAATTCCGATCGGGGCTCCCAACCCCTCCTCTAACCCTTCCTCCACCATCGGAAACTCCAATCCTTCCAAAAACTGCCTCGGCCGCTCTATCCCAGCTGGGGGTTCCGACTCATACAGCCGACTGTAAAACTGCTTAAACACCCCATTCATCCATGCTGGGTCCCAAGACCGTATTCCCTCCTCCGTCCTTCACTCTTCCTATCTCCCTGGCTACCTCCCTCTTCCTTAGCTGGTGTGCTGACATCCTACTGGCCTTCTCACCATACTCGTATATCGCCCCCCCTCACCTTCCTTCACTGTCCCGCCTTTCCTGTAGATAGCAGACCAAACTCCATCTGCAGCTTCTGCCGCTCCTTCAACAACCCCGCCTACAGGGCTTTAGAATACCTACATAGAACATAGAACGATACAGCGCAGTACAGGCCCTTCAGCCCACGATGTTGCACCGAAACAAAAAGCTATCTAACCTACACTATGCCATTATCATCCATATGCTTATCCAATAAACTTTTAAATGCCCTCAATGTTGGCGAGTTCACTACTGTTGCAGGTAGGGCATTCCACGGCCTCACCACTCTTTGCGTAAAGAACCTACCTCTGACCTCTGTCCTATATCTATTACCCCTCAGTTTAAAGCTATGTGTCCCCTCGTGCTAGCCATTTCCATCCGCGGGAGAAGACTCTCACTGTCCACCCTATCTAACCCCCGCTCATTTTGTATGCCTCTATTAAGTCTCCTCTTAACCTTGTTCTCTCCAACGAAAACAACCTCAAGTCCATCAGCCTTTCCTCATAAGATTTTCCCTCCATACCAGGCAACATCCTGGTAAATCTCCTCTGCATCCGCACCAAAGCCTCCACGTCCTTCCTATAATGCGGTGACCAGAACTGTACGCAATACTCCAAATGCGGCCGTACCAGAGTTTTGTACAGCTGCAACATGACCTCATGACTCCGGAACTCAATCCCTCTACCAATAAAGGCCAACACTCCATAGGCCTTCTTCACAACCCTATCAACCTGGGTGGCAACTTTCAGGGATCTATGTACATGGTCACCTAGATCCCTCTGCTCATCCACACTTCCAAGAACTGTACCATTAATGGTACAGTTGGACTACTTTAAATTCCGCATTCCTGTTATTCCTTCCAAAGTGAATCACCTCACACTTCTCTACATTAAACTCCGTTTGCCACCTCTCAGCCCAGCTCTGCAGCTTATCTATGTCCCTCTGTAACCTGCTACATCCTTCCGCACTGTCGACAACACCACCGACTTTAGTGTCGTCCGCAAATTTACTCACCCACTCTTCTGCGCCCTCCTCTAGGTCATTGATAAAAATGACAAACAGCAACGGCCCCAGAACAGATCCTTGTGGTACGCCACTTGTAACTGATCTCCATTCTGAACATTTCCCATCAACCACCACCCTCTGTCTTCTTTCAGCTAGCCAATTTCTGATCCACATCTCTAAATCCCCCTCAATCCCCAGCCTCCGTATTTTCTGCAATAGCCTACCGTGGGGAACCTTATCAAACGCTTTGCTGAAATCCATATACACCACATCAACTGCTCTACCCTCGTCTACCTGTTCAGTCACCTTCTCAAAGAACTCAATAAGGATTGTGAGGCATGACCTACCCTTCACAAAGCCATGTTGACTATCCCTGATCATATTATTCCTATCTAGATGATTATAAATCATGTCTCTTATAATCCCCTCCAAGACTTTACCCACAACAGACGTGAGGCTCACCGGTCTATAGTTGCCTGGGTTGTCTCTACTCCCCTTTTTGAACAAAGGGACCACATTTGCTAACCTCCAGTCCTCTGGCACTATTCCTGTAGCCAATGATGACATAAAAACCAAAGCCAAAGGCCCAGCAATCTCTTCCCTGGGTTCCAGAGAATCCTAGGATAAATCCCATCAGGCCCCGGGGACTAATCTATTTTCAGCCTGTCCAGAATTGCCAACACCTCTTCCCTACGTACCTCAATGCCATCTATTCTAATAGCCTGGGTCTCAGCATTCTCCTCCACAACATTATCATTTTCCTGAGTGAATACTGACAAAAAATATTCATTTAGTATCTCGCCTATCTCTTCAGACTCCACACACAACTTCCCATCCCTGTCCTTGACTGGCCCTACTCTTACCCTAGTCATTCGCTTATTCCTGACATACCTATAGAAAGCTTTTGGGTTTTCCTTGATCCTACCTGCCAAATACTTCTCATGTCCCCTCCTTGCTCGTCTTAGCTCTCTCTTTAGATCCTTCCTCGCTACCTTGTAACTATCCATCGCCCAAACTAAAACTTCACACCTCATCTTCACATCGGCCTCCTTCTTCCTCTTAACACTTCTTTGGTAAACCACGGTTCCCTCGCTCGATGCCTTCCTCCCTGCCTGACCGGTACGTACTTATCACCTACTATCCACCTGGAGTATTTCCCTCACCAGCTCCACCTTCTCCCTATAAGCCTGTATCCAAATTAGCTCTCCCCCGCCCCCCCTTCAAACGCTTCCCATACCTTTGCTGCCGAAACTTCCCCTGTATCTTTTATCTCCAAATAATTCTGGATGGCCTCTCTCATCCGCCCGCTCATCTGCTAAGAGTCCTACATCCAATCACCATTGCGGGCGCTGACCCCCCTCCTTGCTCACCCGTAGATCCACCCAATGTGGGGCATGATGCGACACAACAATCGGCGAATACTTGGTATCCACCACCCCCGCCAGTAAAGCCCTGTTTAAAATGAAAAAAATCAATCCGAGAGTACACTTTGTGCACGTGGGGATAAAAAAATAAAACTCCTTAGCTCTTGGCCGTCCGAATGAATCTCCATGGGTCTACCCCCCCCCCATAATCAGCTTCTGTGAGTCCAGATCCAGGATCTTCCCTAATACCCGCCTCATGAACTCCGCGTCAACCTAATTTGGTGCGTAAATAATCACAATACCACTGGCATCCCCTCCAGCTTCCCACTCACCATGATGTGCCTATCCCTGAGCTCGCCACTATATTCCCTACCTCGAATGACACCTGCTTATTGATCAGGATCACAGCCCCCCTAGTCTTAGAGTCTCTCCCCGAATGAAATACCTGCCCAACCTACCCCTTCCTCAGTCGAGTCTGATCCACTACCCTCAGGTGTGTCTCTTGTAGCATTGCCACATCAGCTTCAACCTCCTCAAATGCGCGAACACGAGAGCCCTCTTGACCGACCCATTCGGCCCTCTCACGTTCCATGTGATCAGCCTGGTCGGGGGGCAACCCCCCTCCCCCTGCCGATCAACCATCACCCTTCTTAGGCCAGCCTCCAGCTCGCGTCCCGCGCCTCCTCAGGCCCGCCCTCGGGCCCCCACCGTCCTCTACCTCCAATTTGTCTCCCAACGCTCGTCCCTCCCCTGTCAGCAGAACAATTCACCCGCTCTTTCCCCCCCCCCCCCCGCCCCCCCCCCCCCCACTAACGAAACAACAATCCCAACCCTCATATCAAACTAGGTACCTGCTCGCCCCCCACTGAGCTAGCCCGCCCAGCTAGTCTGGTAGCCCCCACCCATGGCGCCAAGCATCCTACCCCCTAATGTTCCCCCCCTCCCGCTCGAACATACATATGCAAAACATCACACTCCCCAACAAACACAAAGAAGAAAATACCATCCACCATCCCCCCCCCCCCCCCCCCACAAGAACAAAGTTAACCCGCACACAAAGCTGAGCAACTTTCCAAAACATTGGTACAAAAACACTACATACGCGGCTCAAAAAGAAAATATGTTTAGCAGCACAGGCACAGAACTCCCCCAAGTTCAATGTCCTCAATCACCTGCCAGTCTCCTATCCTTGTCAAAGTTCATCGCCTCACCCGGCGATCCAAAATAATGTTCTTAGCCCCTGTAAGTGACCCACAAACGAGCTGGGTACAGCATGCCGAACCTCGCCCTCTTCTTGAAGAGGGCCGATTTAACCTTGTTAAAGCTCGTTCTTCTTTTGGCCAGTTCGCACCCAAGTCCTGGTAAATGTGCAGCTCGCTGTCTTCTCATTTGCCACTCCTCGCCTGCCTGGCCCACCTCTAAATCGGTTCCTTATCCAGGAACCGGTGCATTCGCACCACCATCGCCCTCGGCGGCTCATTCATCCATGGCTTCCTTGCAAGCGCTCCATGCGCCCTGTCCACTTGCAGGGATTGAGCAAACGGACCTTCGCCAAGCAGCTTCTCGAACATATGCGTATGCCCCTGCATCCGATCCTCGATGCCCTCCGGGAGGTCAACGATCCTCAAATTCTGCCTGCGCGACCTGTTCTCTAAATCCTCCACCTTCTCCTGCAGCCTTTTCTGATGGTCCCTCATCAGATCCATCTCCATTGCCATCGCAGTTAGCTGATCCTCGTGCTCAGCCACCTTCTCTTCCACCTTCTGGATCGCCAGTCCCTGGGCTTCCAACTTTTGCTCCACCCGATCAATCCCCATCTTAATCGGATCCAGGTACTCCTGTCTTTGCTTAGCGAAACTCTCCTGGGGGAATTTCACCGCTGCTCCATTGACCACTGGGCCGGCAATCTCAGCTCGTCAACCTACGCCATGTTTTCCTGTGCTGCAGGCTCCACTCTCTTCTTTGATCAACAATCTCTTTTTTCCAGACCACTTCTGGTCTGCGACTCCATAAACTGGTGGGAGATTCTTCTTCTCTTCCTCACCAGTCTCCAATTTTACTGGTCAAATCCCCCATAAATCGGAGGAAAAGGTGCCAAAAGTCCACCACGAGCGGAAGCTACCAAATAAGCGACCTCTCACTCCATGGCCGCCATCGGAAGTCCGCCAAGTCATGACTGGTACAGGCTTGGAGGGCCGAAGGACCTGAGCCTGTGCTGTTTTGTTCTTTGTAAATGGGTAGGATTGGCAGGAGGATGGTGGGGAAGGGGTCAGGTGGTCAAGGGGGTGGTAAATGGGTAGACGTCGGGGGACCTTGGGGAGATTGGGGGCATGGGACAAGCAGTCTTGTCGACATGTGGAACTCATGATTGATGATTACAGAAATCCCCATTTGTTCCCTAACTATGGAATCTCTGATAACCGACATTATTTGCTTTGTTGTTTCCTCCTATTGAGTTCTTTGCATATTTGTGCAATGATCTGCACTACATTCTTGAAGGTCTCCAGCAGTGTCCAATGTTTTGTAATGAATTGAGAGTGGTGCACCCCACGAAGACTCCTCCTCTTCCATATGAGAATCTGCAACTTGAACTCCTAGCTGCAATGTAAAATTCAGGAAACTGAGATTCCCTTAAGAAGACTGCAGATATCAAAGGGAAAGTAATCAATCTGGGATAAAAGACAAAACTACTGGCTGTAAAGGTCAATTTTTCAGGTGTGAATTTTGAGATTTGCTCGTCACCCACCTCGCAGATTTATGGAAACAGAGCTTAAGCAAGTGCTGTTTGCTTCTGGGACAGCATGCATTGATTCCTGTTTAAAGACCTCCTCTACCTTTGTGAATGATGCATACAATTTATAACATTGTCTGTTGTATGTTTTTCAGGTTCATGGTCACCCTTTTCTGCTGAGTGAAGTAAATACTTCTGCCCGACTAACCTGTCTGGCTGTGTGGCTGTCAAATCCTGCAAGTATTGTACAAGAGGTTGAAGAGCAAGGTACTGTAAAGGAATGGTGGAATTTACTGCATTTAAATTTTGACTGTCAATATGGAATCTTAACTTGGGACACTGAAGTCCATGTACTCGTATCAGCAATGTGCCTTCTAATCTGAGATTAGAAGGCACATTGCAGAGGCAATTTGGATAAGCAAGCAGCTACTTAATTTTCCTGCAAAGTCATGGTGGGCAGTAACATACCGATTTGACTTGTTCAAAGACAGCTTAGCGGGAACATTATTTCTCGACTTTTAAACATTTTGTTAGCAATTAGGAAAAGCAATGTTCATATACTGTGCTGTGGTCAGGATAACTCTTGCAATTAGACTTTCCCCTCCACCTGCCCGCTCTCTTCTTTCCTCCCACCCCACCTTCCCTCCCTCCACCCCCCTCCTCCGCTCCTCTTCCCCCCCCCCCTCCAATCCCACCTGCCTTCCTCAACTCCTTCCACCCTGCCATCACCTCCCCCTCCCAGCCCGCCTTATCTCACCCAGGCCACCCTCCTGTCTTATCTCACCCAGCCCGCTCTCCTTTCGCCCGCCCACCTCTCCCTCTACCCTGGTATGCCCCCCACCCCCCTCGTGTCTCCCCCCACTCTCTCCCCTCTTCTCCCTCCTTCCACCTGACTGTCTTTGAATGTTAACTTGATATTTCATGACTTTGCCACTGGTTCTAATTATTTTCCCATATTTGTTCTGTTGCAGAAGATGCAGCTAGCAATAAATATTGTAAAGAAAAGGAAAATAAAATAAAAGTAGCTTCCTTGGTTGAGGATGAATATCCAAAGAGAGGTTGGCAACTTCCAAACAAGAGGAAAATGGCTGCATCAGCAAAAGAGAGGAGGAAGAAAAATAAACAATAAAAAGTTGAAATGCACCCTTTCCCATTGTGTGACTATAATATCTAGCTATAGTTAGTCTATGGATGATCAGGTTACCTGTTTTATGGTTCTGTATGTGTAAAGTTGACATGAGGAGATCAGTGAGATATCGACATTCTCTAAATAGACTGCTTTCTTAGGATTAATCTCTCGGAACTAAAACCCCTGAATATTAAGATGTTGAGTAACTAGACCCTTAAAAGATTACTGTCAATTAGAAATAACTAAATTGTGGTTTTCAAATCATGGCAAAAGTCCAGTTTTAACAGATATGAATGTTCACTTCACTATATAATGAAGTATAAAGTTATAAAATGTAAAATAGATATTCCTGTATGATCTAAACCTCTGGCACATACACCCTCTGATGACCCACCCAGTCAGTTCAATCATGATGATTTTAGAGATTGGACAAACTGTTTACTTTCATTCTTGCCTTATAAATGAAGAACAGCTACTTGAGAGTAATTGAGGAAAATTGGCATCTGTTGAACTATTCTAGCAAGTCAGTTTGTTCCGAAAACAAAACAGGGTAAAGTGGAGGAAGTGAAAATTAGCCAAAAAGAAATTTTATAATGTACTCTGGGGCTCAATATTTGACAACTCTTAGGCTAATAACATTTGAGAGATTTTATTCATTCTGATTTTGTAAAGTTAGTTTTACTCACTCATTCACCTGACTAGTTTCAAAACTGAATAGAGTATATAAAGAATATGAACTAGTTACTTTTTTTACCTCCGGCGATCCTGTTTGTTCATATGGCATTTTGATACGTAACTGATCCCTTAGACTCCAGTAATTATAGCATTTTGTTTCGTTACTCATTTAAAAATGGTATAGTTGCAATGTAACTGGAAGTGAGTGGAAAACTTGTAGAATGGCGAAGCAGCAATTTATGGGTGATTACATGAATATATAAACTGATGGCAGGATAACTCACCTTCTCATGATTATACATGAATTGATTCCAAAATGCATTTAAATGTTCTTGCGTTAAACAAACAAATGGTGTGTGAAGCACATATTTCAGTGATGCGTGTTGCAGCCAGTGTGTTAAAGGTCAGATTGTTATTTAAAATGTGTCTCCGGACTAATAAAGATAATTTAATAAAGATAATTTTTTACCACTTGTCAGCATTTGCCATGTGAAATTTGTTCAGATACTAACTTGTTACTTTTAATCATCCTAAAAGCTGGAATATGTCCCAGGGGTTTAAATCACTGAAGCATTCCAGTATTGTCATCAAGCTGTAATTCTTGCATCTGGGTAGATTTAAAACTTTTTAATGTGGCCATCAGGATAAGATACTGAAGATTGCCCCAACATCAGTCAGCATTTTGGAGGGGAAAGGTCACCACGGTGCACCTAGACCTGACGGGCAGCTTCCCAGGACCTGACAACTGACCATGCCTGGCCCGATGGCCGACTTCCCCAAAACCGGCACCTGATGGCAGACCAGCCTGGAAGCGGCACCGATGACAGACCACCCCAGACCCGCACGCAATCACAACAGATCTGAGGCCAACCATTCTGGAATGGAAGTGTCACAAAGCAGAAACCGTAAGCTGCTTTCCTAGACAAAGCGCAAAAACATAACGTGACCTAATGCCACCGATCTTCATTGTTAGGATACCGGACCAGGCACCAATTTTTGTTTGGATGCTGAATGAGAAACTATAAACAATTGTAATACTGTTGACGAATGTGATATAAAGTAGTTAGTTTAAATATATTAGTTACAATAATGAAATGAAAATCGCTTATTGTCACAAGTAGGCTTCAATGAAGTTACTGTGAAAAGCCCCTAGTCGCCACATTCCGGCGCCTGTTCGGGGAGGCAGTTGCGGGAATTGAACCGTGCTGCTGGCCTGCCTTGGTCTGCATTCAAAGCCAGCGATTTAGTCCTGTGCTAAATGTAGATGTGGGCCAGTCTAATTCTAGTGAGTTCACAGATAAAGAATTTCAGAAAGCATGGCAAGGAAGGGGGAGGGGTGTCTGGTGGAGGAGGAGAAAAGGATGCTGGGTAATAAGAGGCCCAGGGTTAAGGAATGAGAAGTGAGCCAATTAGGATGTATGGCCAGGTCAGGAGAGTTATAGGATGACCTATGGGAATCAGTATGTGAAACTTGATGTCATTTGAATGTATTTGCAGAGATCCCTTTGTCTCGGACCTCATTCGTTTCCAAGGGGTCCAGGAGACTGGTTCTGTGTTCTGTGTCCCTGAGAAGCGAGTCAGACTTGCAAGTTGGTTAAAAAATAAATAATACTATGCCTACAAATCCAACTCGAGTTTTATTGAGGCCAGACTGACAGGTAAAGAATTCAATGTTTTGTCACTGTGAGGAAAGGATACTTCACCCCTGGAGTGATGATTCTGACCAATAGGTATATTTTATATTAAAACAAACTATGATTTAAGCACAGAATTAACCACATTAACATCAAAGAAATAGCTTCACAACGGTCCCGACTACCCAGGGACCCACCCGACTGAGCCAAAAATGGAGAGATGCTCATCAAAGACAAAGCAAGTCAACGCCTGCTGGAGAGAGCACTTCGAGGATCTCCTCAACAAGACACAGCCTTTGACGCAAGTGCTCTCGTAGCCATCCCGCAACATGTTTCCTGCCACCATCTCCGCAGAACCCCACTCGCCATGAAATCGAAAAAGCCGATCTTTTTTGGAAGAACATGACCTCTGCTGCAGATGGACTCCCCGCAGAAATATTAAAATGCGAGAGAGGCACTCGACAAGAATCCACAATCTCATCACCCTTATGCTGGATGTTCTCAGAGACACATTAATTGTGACCATCTTCAAGAAAGGATCAGGCCTGACTGCGGAAATTATGGAGGGATTGCCCTTTGGTCCGCCAGGGGAATGGTCATCGTGAGAATACTCCTCTACTGCCTCCCAATGGCTGAAGGGCTCCTACCTGGGTATCAGTACGGCTTCCGCCCATCAGGAGGCTCCATGGACATGATCTTCAGCGTGCGACAAATACAGGAGAAGTGCAGGGAGCAGCATCAACCTCTGCACATGGCCTTCTTCGATCCACGTCGTCCATGAGGGATTGTGGAACATCCTCCTCAAATTCGACTGCCCGCAAAAATTCACCATTCTCCACCTGCTCCATGATAACATGCAAGCCGTAATCCTCACAAATGGAACGACCACAGACCAAATGCGTGTACCAACTGGGGTCAAACAGGGCTGCATCATCGCACCATCTCCATCGTCCTGACAGCAACACTTCACCCCGTCATCCAGAATCTCCCGCTGGAGTGGAGCTAATCTCACAGAATTTACAGTGCAGAAGGAGGCCATTCAGCCCATTAAGTCTACATGGGCCCTTGGAAAGAGCACCCTTCCCAAGCCCACACCTCCATCCTATTCCAATAACACCACCCCACCTTTTTGAACACTAAGGGCAATTTAGCATGGCCAATCACCTGACCTGCACATCTTTGGACTGTGGGAGGAAACCGGAGCACCCGGAAGAAGCCCATGCAGACATGAGGAGAATGGCAGACTCGCATAGACAGTGACCCAAGCCGGGAATCGAATCTGGGACCCTGGAGCTGTGAAGCAACTGTGCTATCGTGCTGCCCGGATAAGCGTAAAACTGTTCAACGTCCAACACCTCCAGGCCAGAACCACGATCACCCCAACCTCTCATCGAGCTGCAGTACGCAGATGACGCTGTGGGCATGCACATTCAGAGACCGAGCTAAAAACCATGATTTTGCCAAGGCATATGAGAGAATGGGCCTCAGCCTAAATATCCGGAAAACGAAGGTTCTCTATCAACTCCCTCCTGCCACACAAGAACCCCCACTCAACCGTTGAGATCTACGATGAGCCCTTGGCATCATTTCCCATACCATGGGAGCCTCCTGTCATCGCGAGCAGACAATGACGACGGAATCGACTCCTGTGCGCCAGTATAGTCTTTGGCTGCCTGAGGAACAGTGCGTTTGATGACCGAGACCTCAAATCCAGCAGCATCTTCATGGTCTACAGAGCAACCATGATTCATGCCCTCCTGTATGCATCAGAAACATCCCCTTTGACCACATGGGAATCGTTTACCTTAGAATGCACAAACTGGAGAAAATGCATCCGCAAGGGTGCCAATCATCTGGAGCGTCATAGGGTGAAGTACACTGAGGCCAAGCGTAAACAGTGGAAGGAGAGCGCAGAATCCAGAGCATCCCACCCATCTCGTCAAACACCACATACCAAACCTGTGGCGAAGTCTGCAGATTCAGAATTGGACTATTCAGCCACTGCAGAACCCAAATCCCCAGAGTGGAAGCAAATCAACCTGGACACTGAGGGACTGCCCGAGAGAGAAACAGTTCTTCAATAAAAGGATAAACTTTTAACTTATTTCCTACACCTGCCAATGTATATTCCAACAAAGCAACCACATACTGTTCAAAATTCACTAATCAATAAGACATTCATCACGCCATGGTGTCAGGTAAGATCGGACCTTCCAGATTTTCAGGGTTGGGCTCAGTGCCTGTGGGTTTCTCTGTACATGCCCTGGCTGCAAGCCCCCTATCTGAATGCGTGCCAGTGCAGAAATCATAAACTGCATTCCTTGACCCTGTGCAGAAACATGGCATTGCTTTATACCAATCCTGTGCGAGGTCAGATTGGGATGCTGCCAATGGTGCTGGGTAGTGTACTGTGGGATGCACATTTCTGTTGGGCGTCACGGTGGTGCAATGGCTAGCAAAAAAATAGAATTGGGTACTGTTGCTAACTTTTGGTTGGTTCAATTGGCTGTTTTATAACCTTTGCTCTCGAGTCGCCAGGTATCTTTATGATACCGCCACGAGGTTCAAGTTCAAGTAATGATCAATAACTCAATACACCAATTAGTAAGATTCAAATCAAAGCACATTTATTATACACCGTAATCGCTACTCATGCATAAATTCTACTTCTAAGCTACTTCTACAACTAACAGGCCTATACTTAGCTTCGGTCAGGTCAGGGGAACAAATGGCCTTTTGTTCGGGTTCTGAGTCTGTGGGATTTGAAGTTGGTACAGATTGGTAGCTAGGAGCGGCGGCAGCTGCACCGGTCACTGTCAAGGGTTGGTTTGCATTGCTAAGTGACCCGGTCAAGAAGAACGATTTGAACTTGGGGGCTTAACTTTATAGTCCCCAGGGGCTTCCTGCCTTTCGGGGCGGACCCTGTACCTGGTTCCAAATGATTGGACTTCGTTCCAATCACTTGGTTCGATTTCTCCAATACTGGAGCGGTTCCCTGATCGATGGGCAGTCTTGAGGGGTCCGTTAACCTCTTGTGTTGGCTCCTGCTGGCGCCGAGGAGTCTGGCTTGGCTTTGTTTATCCCAAATGTTTTGATTGTTCCCGGGGATCGTGCATTAGTATGTAGATGGCTGCTACATTATTATGCAGATGGCTGCCTGTATCGATGCTGTCTGGGCTTTGGCAGAGTTTAATACACAGTAACTTGCGCCTGCTAGTTTCTGCCTGTGTTGGCTGAATTTCCCTGCAGCCTTTGCTGTTCTCCTTTTTACGTCAGGAGTTGGCCAACCCAGGTGGCTACAGTAGTCAAAAAAAAAAAAAAAAATTTTTAATAAAATTTTATATTCTGTGTTTGGGCCCTTGCTGAGGCCCTTTACTCAGCTGTGTGGCAGTGCAGAACCCGGAAACTGCTTTTCTGGACCGAGCGCCGAAACACATCACTTTTCTCCAAGGTACCAGTTCAGATCAGGCCCTGGACAGGGCTCGGCAGGCTGCCCATTTTGGTATGTGTACTCCAGCTGCAGCCCTCTGCCTGGCTGCATCTCCGGCTGCGTGATTGTACAGAAACTGTAGAGTACTTTCCTGGTGTGATGGCAACATCACGACAGTATCTGGCTGCAGTGCAGAAATGATAAACTGCTTTCCCGAACCGAGCACCGAAACATGACTTCATCATGTAAGAACGCCCCGGATCTCCATGCTGCCAGGTCAGGCTCAGCAGGTTGCCCATTTCAATGCGCATGCCTGAACTGCGGCCCTACGGCTGCGTGCCAGAATTGAAACCGCCAATTGCTTTCCTGGATCGAGCATCGAGCATGATGTCTAATTATGCCACTGATCGCAATGAATCATAGAATGTACAGTGCAGAAGAAGGCCATTTGGCCCATCGAGTCTGCACCCGCTCTTGGAAAGAACACCCGACTTAAGCCCATACTTCCACCCGATCCCAGTAACCCCACCTAACCTTTTTTGGACACTAAGGGCAATCTTCGCATTGCTAACCGCAAATTTTGGACTGTGGGAGGAAATCAGAGCACCCGGAGGGAACCCCCACGCAGACACAGAGAGAATGTGCAGACTCCACAGTGTCCCAAGCCGCTTAACTCGCCGATAAAATCACTTTATTTCCACAATGAAGGATTGACAAAAAATAGTTAATTTTGCTGCAAGCCGTTCTGAAACCAACCGGCAAATTATTCAAAATGCTGAGCTCGCCGAGAAAATCACTTTCATTCCAAAATGAATGCTTGGCAAACAATAGTTAATTTTGCTGCAAGCCGTTCTGAAACCAACCGGCAAATTATTCAAAATGCTGAACTCGCCGAGAAAATCACTTTCATTCCAAAATGAATGTTTGGCAAAAAATAGTAAATTTTGATGCAAGCCGTTCTGAAACCAACCGGCAAATTACTCAAATTGCTTAACTCACCGAGAAAATCACTTTATTTCAACAATGAGTGTTTGGGGGAAAATAGTTAATTTTGATGCAAGCCGTTCTGAAACCAACCGGCAAATTACTCACAATGCTTAATTCGCCCAGAAAATCACTTTATTTCCAAAACGAATGTCTGGCAAAAAATAGTTAATTTTGGTGCAAGCCGTTCTGAAACCAACCGGCAAATTACGCACAATGCTTAACTCGCCGAGAAAATCACTTTTTCCCCAAAATGAATATTTGGCAAAAAATAGTTAATTTTGATGCAAGCCGTTCTGAAACCAACCGGGAAATTACTCAAAATGCTTAAGTCACCGAGAAAATCACTTTATTTCCACAACGAATGATTGACAAAAAAAAGTTAATTTTGCTGCAAGCCGTTCTGAAACCAACCGGCAAATTACTCAAAATGCTTAATACACCGAGAAAATTACTTTATTTCAACAATGAATGTTTGGCGAAAAATACTTAATTTCAATGCAAGCCGTTCTGAACCCAACCGGCAAATTACTCAAAATGCTTAACTCGCCGAGAAAATCACTTTATTTCCACAATGAATGATTGGCAAAAAATAGTGAATTTTGCTGCAAGCCGTTCTTAAACTTACCGGCAAATTACTCAAAATGCTTAACTCACCGAGAAAATCACTTTATTTCCACAATGAGTGTTTGGGGGAAAATAGTTAATTTTGCTGCAAGCCGTTCTGAAATCAACCGGCAAATTATTCAAAATGCTTAACTCGCCGAAAAAATCACTTTCATTCCAAAATGAATGTTTGGCACAAAATAGTTAATTTTGATGCAAGCCGTTCTGAAACCAACCGGCAAATTACTCAGAATGCTCAACTCGCCGAGAAAGTCACTATTTTCCCAAATGAATATTTGGGGAAAAATAGTTAATTTTGATGCAAGCCGTTCTAAAACCAACCGGCTAATTACTCAAAATGCTTAACTCGCCGAGAAAAGCACTTTTTCCCCAAAATGAATATTTGGGAAAAAATAGTTAATTTTGATGCAAGCCGTTTTGAAACCAACCGGCAAATTACGCACAATGCTTAACTCGCCGAGAAAATCAGTTAATTTCCACAATGAAGGATTGACAAAAAATAGTTAATTTTGCTGGAAGCCGTTCTGAAACCAACCGGCAAATTACTCAAAATGCTCAACTCGCCGAGAAAATCACTTTCATTCCAAAATGAGTGCTTGGCAAAAAATAGTTAATTTTGATTCAAGCCGTTCTGAAACCAACCGTCAAATTACTCAAAATGCTGAACTCGCCGAGAAAATCACTTTTATTCCACAATGAATGTTTGACAAAAATTAGTTAATTTCAATGCAAGCCGTTCTGAACCCAACCGGCAAATTACTCAAAATGCTTAACTCGCCGAGAAAATCACTTTATTTCAACAATGAGTGTTTGGGGGAAAATAGTTAATTTTGCTGCAAGCCGTTCTGAAATGAACCGGCAAATTATTCAAAATGCTTGACTCGCCGAAAAAATCACTTTCATCCCACAATGAATGTTTGGCAAAAAATAGTTAATTTTGATGCAAGCCGTTCTAAAACCAACCGGGTAATTACTCAAAATGCTTAACTCACCGAGAAAATCACTATTTAAACAATGAATGTTTGGGAAAAAATAGTTAATTTTGATGCAAGCCGTTCTCAAGCCAACCGGCAAATTACGCACAATGCTTAACTCGCCGAGAAAATCACTTTATTTCAACAATGAGTGTTTGGGGGAAAATAGTTAATTTTGCTGGAAGCCGTTCTGAAACCAACCGGCAAATTACTCAAAATGCTCAACTCGCCGAGAAAATCACTTTCATTCCAAAATGAATGCTTGGCAAAAAATAGTTAATTTTGATTCAAGCCGTTCTGAAACCAACCGTCAAATTACTCAAAATGCTGAACTCGCCGAAAAAATCACTTTTATTCCACAATGAATGTTTGACAAAAATTAGTTAATTTTGATGCAAGCCGTTCTGAAACCAACCGGCAAATTACTCACAATGCTTAATTCGCCGAGAAAATCACTTTATTTCCGCAATGAATGATTGACAAAAAATAGTTAATTTTGCTGCAAGCCATTCTGAAACCAACCGGCAAATTACTCAAAATGCTTAACTCGCCGAGAAAATCACTTTCATTCCAAAACGAATGCTTGGCAAAAAATAGTTAATTTTGATTCAAGCCGTTCTGAAACCAACCGTCAAATTACTCAAAATGCTGAACTCGCCGAGAAAATCACTTTTATTCCACAATGAATGTTTGACAAAAAATGGTCCATTTTAATGAAAGCCGTTCTGAACCCAACCGGCAAATTACTCAAAATGCTTAACTCACCGAGAAAATCACTTTATTTCAACAATGAGATTTGGGGAAAAATAGTTAATTTTGATGCAAGCCGTTCTGAAACCAACCGGAAAATTACTCACAATGCTTAATTCGCCCAGAAAATCACTTTATTTCCACAATGAATGATTGACACAAAATAGTTAATTTTGTTGCAAGCCGTTCTGAAACCAACAGGCAAATTATTCAAAATGCTTAACTCGCCGAGAAAATCACTTTCATTCCAAAACGAATGCTTGGCAAAAAATAGTTAATTTTGATGCAAGCCGTTCTGAAGCCAACCGGCAAATTACTCACAATGCTTAACTCGCCGAGAAAGTCACTTTTTTTCCAAAATGAATACCTGCCAAAAAATAGTTAATTTTGATGCAAACCGTTCTGAAACCGACCGTCAAATTACTCACAATGCTTAATTCGCCCAGAAAATAACTTTATTTCAATAATGAATGTTTGGGGGAAAATAGTTAATTTTGCAGCAAGCCGTTCTGAAACCAACCGGCAAATTATTCAAATTGCTTAACTCGCCGAAAAAATCACTTTCATTCCACAATGAACGTTTGGCAAAAAATAGTTAATTTTGATGCAAGCCGTTCTGAAACCAAGCGGCAAATTACTCAAAATGCTTAACTCACCGAGAAAATCACTTTATTTCCACAATGAGTGTTTGGGGGGAAATAGTTAATTTTGCTGCAAGCCGTTCTGAAATCAACCGGCAAATTATTCAAAATGCTTAACTCGCCGAAAAAATCACTTTCATTCCAAAATGAATGTTTGGCACAAAATAGTTAATTTTGATGCAAGCCGTTCTGAAACCAACCGGCAAATTACTCAGAATGCTCAACTCGCCGAGAAAGTCACTATTTTCCCAAATGAATATTTGGGGAAAAATAGTTAATTTTGATGCAAGCCGTTCTAAAACCAACCGGCTAATTACTCAAAATTCTTAACTCGCCGAGAAAAGCACTTTTTCCCCAAAATGAATATTTGGGAAAAAATAGTTAATTTTGATGCAAGCCGTTTTGAAACCAACCGGCAAATTACGCACAATGCTGAACTCGCCGAGAAAATCAGTTAATTTCCACAATGAAGGATTGACAAAAAATAGTTAATTTTGCTGGAAGCCGTTCTGAAACCAACCGGCAAATTACTCAAAATGCTCAACTCGCCGAGAAAATCACTTTCATTCCAAAATGAGTGCTTAGCAAAAAATAGTTAATTTTGATTCAAGCCGTCCTGAAACCAACCGGCAAATTACTCAAAATGCTGAACTCGCCGAGAAAATCACTTTTATTCCACAATGAATGTTTGGCGAAAAATAGTTAATTTCAATGCAAGCCGTTCTGAACCCAACCGGCAAATTACTCAAATGCTTAACTCGCCGAGAAAATCACTTTATTTCCACAATGAATGATTGGCAAAAAATAGTGAATTTTGCTGCAAGCCGTTCTGAAACTTACCGGCAAATTACTCAAAATGCTTAACTCACCGAGAAAATCACTTTATTTCCACAATGAGTATTTGGGGGAAAATAGTTAATTTTGCTGCAAGCCGTTCTGAAATCAACCGGCAAATTATTCAAAATGCTTAACTCGCCGAAAAAATCACTTTCATTCCAAAATGAATGTTTGGCACAAAATAGTTAATTTTGATGCAATCCGTTCTGAAACCAACCGGCAAATTACCCAGAATGCTCAATTCGCCGAGAAAGTCACTATTTTCCCAAATGAATATTTGGAGAAAAATAGTTAATTTTGATGCAAACCGTTCTAAAACCAACCGGCTAATTACTCAAAATGCGAAACTCGCCGAGGAAAGCACTTTTTCCCCAAAATGAATATTTGGGAAAAAATAGTTAATTTTGATGCAAGCCGTTTTGAAACCAACCGGCAAATTACGCACAATGCTGAACTCGCCGAGAAAATCAGTTAATTTCCACAATGAAGGATTGGCAACAAATAGTTAATTTTGCTGGAAGCCGTTCTGAAACCAACCGGCAAATTACTCAAAATGCTCAACTCGCCGAGAAAATCACTTTCATTCCAAAATGAGTGCTTGGCAAAAAATAGTTAATTTTGATTCAAGCCGTTCTGAAACCAACCGTCAAATTACTCAAAATGCTGAACTCGCCGAGAAAATCACTTTTATTCCACAATGAATGTTTGACAAAAATTAGTTAATTTTGATGCAAGCCGTTCTGAAACCAACCGGCAAATTACTCAAAATGCTTAATACACTGAGAAAATCACTTTATTTCAACAATGAATGTTTGGCGAAAAATAGTTAATTTCAATGCAAGCCGTTCTGAACCCAACCGGCAAATTACTCAAAATGCTTAACTCACCGAGAAAATCCCTTTATTTCAACAATGAGTGTTTGGGGGAAAATAGTTAATTTTGCTGCAAGCCGTTCTGAAACCAACCGGCAAATTACTCACAATGCTTCGTTCGCCGAGAAAATCACTTTCATCCCACAATGAATGTTTAGCAAAAAATAGTTAATTTTTATGCAAGCCGTTCTAAAACCAACCGGGTAATTACTCAAAATGCTTAACTCACCGAGAAAATCACTATTTAAACAATGAATGTTTGGGAAAAAATAGTTAATTTTGATGCAAGCCGTTCTCAACCCAACCGGCAAATTACTCAAAATGCTTAACTAGCTGAGAAAATCACTTTTTTCAATAATGAATGTTTCGGGAAAAATAGTTAATTTTGCTGCAAGCCGTTCTGAAACCAACCGGCAAATTATTCAAAATGCTTAACTCGCCGAGAAATTCACTTTCATTCCAAAATAAATGTTTGGCCAAAAATAGTTAATTTTGATGCAAGCCGTTCTGAAACCAACCGGCAAATTACTCACAATGCTTAACTCGCTGAGAAAATCACTTTTTACCCAAAATGTATTTCTGGCAAAAATTAGTTAATTTTCATGCAAGCCGTTCTGAAACCAACCGGCAAATTATTCAAATTGCTCAACTCGCCGAAAAAAATCACTTTCATTCCAAAATGAATGTTTGGCAAAAAATAGTTAATTTTGATGCAAGCCGTTCTGAAACCAACCGGCAAATTACTCAAAATGTTTAACTCACCAAGAAAATCAATTTATTTCAACAATGAGTGTTTGGGGAAAAATACTTAATTTTGATGCAAGCCGTTCTGCAACAAACCGTCAAATTACTCAAAATGCTGAACTCGCTGAGAAAATCACTTTTATTCCACAATGAATGTTTGACAAAAATTAGTTAATTTTGATGCAAGCCGTTCTGAAACCAACCGGCAAATTACTCAAAATGCTTAATACACGGAGAAAATCACTTTATTTCAACAATGAAAGTTTGGCGAAAAATAGTTAATTTCAATGCAACCCGTTCTGAACAGTTCGCAACAGTTCTGAACCCAACCGGCATATTACTCAAAATGCTTAACTCACCGAGAAAATCCCTTTATTTCAACAATGAGTGTTTGGGGGAAAATAGTTAATTTTGCTGCAAGCCGTTCTGAAACCAATCGGCAAATTACTCAAAATGCTTAACTCGCCGAGAAAATCACTTTCATTCCAAAATAAATGTTTGGCACAAAATAGTTAATATTGATGCATTCCGTTCTGAAACCAATCGGCAAATTACTCAAAATGCTTAATTCGCCGAGAAAATCACTTTCATTCCAAAATGAATGACTGGCAAAAAATAGTTAATTTTGATGCAAGCCGTTCTGAAACCAACCGGCAAATTACTCAAAATGCTTAACTTGCTAAGAAAATCACTTTATTTCCACAATGAATGATTGACAAAAAATAGATAATTTTGATGCAAGCTGTTCTGAAACCAACCGGCAAATTACTCACAATGCTCAACTCGCCGACAAAATCACTATTTTCCCAAATGAATATTTGGGGAAAATAGTTAATTTTGATGCAAGCCGTTCTGAAACCAACCGGCAAATTACTCAAAATGCTTAACTCACGGAGAAAATCACTTTCATTCCAAAATGAATGATTGGCAAAAAATAGTTAATTTTGATGCAAGCCGTTCTGAAACCAACCGGCAAATTACTCAAAATGCTTAACTCGCTGAGAAAATCACTTTATTTCCACAATGAATGATTGACAAAAAATAGTTAATTTTGATGCAAGCCGTTCTGAAACCAACCGGCAACTAAATCAAAATGCTTAACTCGCCGAAAAAATCACTTTATTTCAACAATGAATCTTTGGGAAAAAAAAGTTAATTTTGATGCAAGCCGTTCTGAAACCAACCGGCAAATTACTCACAATGCTGAACTCGCCGAGAAAATCACTTTTATTCCACAATGAATATTTGACAAAAAATAGTTAATTTTGATGCAAGCCGTTCTGAAACTTACCGGCAAATACTCAAAATTCTTAACTCGCCGAGAAAATCACTTTAATTCCACAATGAATGATTGACAAAAAATAGTTAATTTTGCTGCAAGCCGTTCTGAAACCAATCGGCAAATTACTCAAAACGCTTAACTCGCCGAGAAAATCACTTTCATTCCAAAATGAATGTTTGGCAAAAAATAGTTTATATTTATGCATTCCGTTCTGAAACCAATCGGCAAATTACTCAAAATGCTTAATTCGCCGAGAAAATCACTTTCATTCCAAAATGAATGACTGGCAAAAAATAGTTAATTTTGATGCAAGCCGTTCTGAAACCAACCGGCAAATTACTCAAAATGCTTAACTTGCTGAGAAAATCACTTTATTTCCTCAATGAATGATTGACAAAAAATAGATAATTTTGATGCAAGCTGTTCTGAAACCAACCGGCAAATTACTCACACTGCTCAACTCGCCGACAAACTCACTATTTTCCCAAATGAATATTTGGGGAAAATAGTTAATTTTGATGCAAGCCGTTCTGAAACCACCCGGCAAATTACTCAAAATGCTTAACTCACGGAGAAAATCACTTTCATTCCAAAATGAATGATTGGCAAAAAATAGTTAATTTTGATGCAAGCCGTTCTGAAACCAACCGGCAAATTACTCAAAATGCTTAACTCACGGAGAAAATCACTTTCATTCCAAAATGAATGATTGGCAAAAAATAGTTAATTTTGATGCAAGCCGTTCTGAAACCAACCGGCAAATTACTCAAAATGCTGAACTCGCTGAGAAAATCACTTTATTTCCACAATGAATGATTGACAAAAAATAGTTAATTTTGCTGCAAGCCGTTCTGAAACCATCCGGCAAATTATTCAAAATGCTTCACTCGCCGAGAAAATCACTTTCATTCCAAAATGAATGTTTGGCAAAAAATAGTTAATTTTGATGCAAGCCGTTCTGAAACCAACCGGCAAATTACTCAAAATGCTGAACTCGCTGAGAAAATCACTTTATTTCCACAATGAATGATTGACAAAAAATAGTTAATTTTGCTGCAAGCCGTTCTGAAACCATCCGGCAAATTATTCAAAATGCTTCACTCGCCGAGAAAATCACTTTCATTCCAAAATGAATGTTTGGCAAAAAATAGTTAATTTTGATGCAAGCCGTTCTGAAACCAACCGGCAACTTACTCAAAATGCTTAACTCGCCGAGAAAATCACTTTATTTCAACAATGAATGTTTGGGGAAAAAAAGTTAATTTTGATGCAAGCCGTTCTGAAACCAACCTGCAAATTACTCACAATGCTTAACTCGCCGAGAAAATCACTTTTATTCCACAATGAATATTTGACAAAAAATAGTTAATTTTGATGCAAGCCGTTCTGAAACTTACCGGCAAATACTCAAAATGCTTAACTCGCCGAGAAAATCACTTTCATTCCAAAATGAATGTTTGGCAAAAAATAGTTCATATTGATGCATTCCGTTCTGAAACCAATCGGCAAATTACTCAAAATGCTTAATTCGCCGAGTTAATCACTTTATTTCAAGAATGAGTGTTTGGGAAATAATAGTTAATTTTGATGCAAGCCGTTCTGAAACCAACCGGCAAATTACTCAAAATGCTTAACTCACGGAGAAAATCACTTTCATTCCAAAATGAATGATTGGCAAAAAATAGTTAATTTTGATGCAAGCCGTTCTGAAACCAACCGGCAAATTACTCAAAATGCTTAACTCGCTGAGAAAATCACTTTATTTCCACAATGAATGATTGACAAAAAATAGTTAATTTTGATGCAAGCCGTTCTGAAACTAACCGGCAACTAAATCAAAATGCTTAACTCGCCGAAAAATTCACTTTATTTCAACAATGAATCTTTGGGAAAAAAAAGTTAATTTTGATGCAAGCCGTTCTGAAACCAACCGGCAAATTACTCACAATGCTGAACTCGCCGAGAAAATCACTTTTATTCCACAATGAATATTTGACAAAAAATAGTTAATTTTGATGCAAGCCGTTCTGAAACTTACCGGCAAATACTCAAAATGCTTAACTCGCCGAGAAAATCACTTTAATTCCACAATGAATGATTGACAAAAAATAGTTAATTTTGCTGCAAGCCGTTCTGAAACCAATCGGCAAATTACTCAAAACGCTTAACTCGCCGAGAAAATCACTTTCATTCCAAAATGAATGTTTGGCAAAAAATAGTTTATATTTATGCATTCCGTTCTGAAACCAATCGGCAAATTACTCAAAATGCTTAATTCGCCGAGAAAATCACTTTATTTCAACAATGAGTGTTTGGGAAATAATAGTTAATTTTGATGCAAGGCGTTCTGAAACCAACCGGCAAATTACTCAAAATGCTTAACTCGCTGAGAAAATCACTTTCATTCCACAATGAATGTTTGACAAAAAATAGTTAATTCTGATGCAAGCCGTTCTGAAACCAACCGGCAAATTACTCAAAATGCTTAACTCACCGAGAAAATCACTTTATTTCAATAATGAATGTTTGGGGAAAAAAAAGTTAATGTTGATGCAAGGCGTTCTGAAACCAACCGGCAAATTACTCAAAATGCTTAACTCGCAGAGAAAATCACTTTTATTCCAAAATGAATGATTGGCAAAAAATAGTTAATTTTGATGCAAGCCGTTCTGAAACCACCCGGCAAATTACTCAAGATGCTTAACTCGCTGAGAAAATCACTTTATTTCCACAATGAATGATTGGCAAAAAATAGTTAATTTTGCTGCAAGGCGTTCTGAAACCATCCGGCAAATTATTCAAAATGCTTAACTCGCCGAGAAAATCACTTTTATTCCACAGTGAATGTTTGACAAAAAATAGTTAATTTTGATGCAAGCCGTTCTGAAACCAACCGGCAACTTGCTCAAAATGCTTAACTCGCCGAAAAAATCACTTTTATTCCACAATGAATATTTGACAAAAAATAGTTAATTTTGATGCAAGCCGTTCTGAAACTTACCGGCAAATACTCAAAATGTTTAACTCGCCGAGAAAATCACTTTAATTCCACAATGAATGATTGACGAAAAATAGTTAATTTTGCTGCAAGCCGTTCTGAAACCAACCGGCAAATTACTCAAAATGCTTAACTCGCCGAGAAAATCACTTTATTTCCACAATGAATGTTTGGGAAATAATAGTTAATTTTGATGCAAGCCGTTCTGAAACCAACCGGCAAATTACTCACAATGCTCAACTCGCCGAGAAAATCACTATTTTCCCAAATGAATATTTGGGGGAAAATAGTTAATTTTGATGCAAGCCGTTCTGAAACCAACCGGCAAATTACTCAAAATGCTTAACTCACGGAGAAAATCACTTTCATTCCAAAATGAATGATTGGCAAAAAATAGTTAATTTTGATGCAAGCCGTTCTGAAACCAATCGGCAAATTACTCAAAATGCTTAACTCGCTGAGAAAATCACTTTAATTCCACAATGAATGATTGACGAAAAATAGTTAATTTTGCTGCAAGCCGTTCTGAAACCAATCGGCAAATTACTCAAAATGCTTAACTCGCCGAGAAAATCACTTTATTTCCACAATGAATGTTTGGGAAATAATAGTTAATTTTGATGCAAGCCGTTCTGAAACCAACCGGCAAATTACTCACAGTGCTCAACTCGCCGAGAAAATCACTATTTTCCCAAATGAATATTTGGGGGAAAATAGTTAATTTTGATGCAAGCCGTTCTGAAACCAACCGGCAAATTACTCAAAATGCTTAACTCACGGAGAAAATCACTTTCATTCCAAAATGAATGATTGGCAAAAAATAGTTAATTTTGATGCAAGCCGTTCTGAAACCAATCGGCAAATTACTCAAAATGCTTAACTCGCCGAAAAAATCACTTTATTTCAACAATGAATGTTTGGGAAAAAAAGGTTAATATTGATGCAAGCCGTTCTGAAACCAACCGGCAAATTACTCACAATGCTTAACTCGCCGAGAAAATCACTTTTATTCCACAATGAATATTTGACAAAAAATAGTTAATTTTGATGCAAGCCGTTCTGAAACTTACCGGCAAATACTCAAAATGTTTCACTCGCCGAGAAAATCACTTTAATTCCACAATGAATGATTGACGAAAAATATTTAATTTTGCTGCAAGCCGTTCTGAAACCGATCGGCAAATTACTCAAAATGCTTAACTCGCCGAGAAAATCACTTTCATTCCAAAATGAATGTTTGGCACAAAATAGGTAATATTGATGCATTCCGTTCTGAAACCAATCGGCAAATTACTCAAAATGCTTAATTCGCCGAGAAAATCACTTTCATTCCAAAATGAATGACTGGCAAAAAATAGTTAATTTTGATGCAAGCCGTTCTGAAACCAACCGGCAAATTACTCAAAATGCTTAACTTGCTAAGAAAATCACTTTATTTCCACAATGAATGATTGACAAAAAATAGATAATTTTGATGCAAGCTGTTCTGAAACCAACCGGCAAATTACTCACAATGCTCAACTCGCCGACAAAATCACTATTTTCCCAAATGAATATTTGGGGAAAATAGTTAATTTTGATGCAAGCCATTCTGAAACCAACCGGCAAATTACTCAAGATGCTTAACTCGCTGAGAAAATCACTTTATTTCCACAATGAATGTTTGGGAAATAATAGTTAATTTTGATGCAAGCCGTTCTGAAACCAACCGGCAAATTACTCACAATGCTCAACTCGCCGAGAAAATCACTATTTCCCCAAATGAATATTTGGGGGAAAATAGTTAATTTTGATGCAAGCCGTTCTGAAACCAACCGGCAAATTACTCAAAATGCTTAACTCGCTGAGAAAATCACTTTATTTCCACAATGAATGATTGGCAAAAAATAGTTAATTCTGCTGCAAGGCGTTCTGAAACCATCCGGCAAATTATTCAAAATGCTTAACTCGCCGAGAAAATCACTTTTATTCCACAGTGAATGTTTGACAAAAAATAGTTAATTTTGATGCAAGCCGTTCTGAAACCAACCGGCAACTTACTCAAAATGCTTAACTCGCCGAAAAAATCACTTTTATTCCACAATGAATATTTGACAAAAAATAGTTAATTTTGATGCAAGCCGTTCTGAAACTTACCGGCAAATACTCAAAATGTTTAACTCGCCGAGAAAATCACTTTAATTCCACAATGAATGATTGACGAAAAATAGTTAATTTTGCTGCAAGCCGTTCTGAAACCAACCGGCAAATTACTCAAAATGCTTAACTCGCCGAGAAAATCACTTTATTTCCACAATGAATGTTTGGGAAATAATAGTTAATTTTGATGCAAGCCGTTCTGAAACCAACCGGCAAATTACTCACAATGCTCAACTCGCCGAGAAAATCACTATTTTCCCAAATGAATATTTGGGGGAAAATAGTTAATTTTGATGCAAGCCGTTCTGAAACCAACCGGCAAATTACTCAAAATGCTTAACTCACGGAGAAAATCACTTTCATTCCAAAATGAATGATTGGCAAAAAATAGTTAATTTTGATGCAAGCCGTTCTGAAACCAATCGGCAAATTACTCAAAATGCTTAACTCGCTGAGAAAATCACTTTAATTCCACAATGAATGATTGACGAAAAATAGTTAATTTTGCTGCAAGCCGTTCTCAAACCAATCGGCAAATTACTCAAAATGCTTAACTCGCCGAGAAAATCACTTTATTTCCACAATGAATGTTTGGGAAATAATAGTTAATTTTGATGCAAGCCGTTCTGAAACCAACCGGCAAATTACTCACAATGCTCAACTCGCCGAGAAAATCACTATTTTCCCAAATGAATATTTGGGGGAAAATAGTTAATTTTGATGCAAGCCGTTCTGAAACCAACCGGCAAATTACTCAAAATGCTTAACTCACGGAGAAAATCACTTTCATTCCAAAATGAATGATTGGCAAAAAATAGTTAATTTTGATGCAAGCCGTTCTGAAACCAATCGGCAAATTACTCAAAATGCTTAACTCGCTGAGAAAATCACTTCATTTCCACAATGAATGATTGACAAAAAATAGTTAATTTTGCTGCAAGGCGTTCTGAAACCATCCGGCAAATTATTCAAAATGCTTAACTCGCCGAGAAAATCACTTTTATTCCACAGTGAATGTTTGACAAAAAATAGTTAATTTTGATGCAAGCCGTTCTGAAACCAACCGGCAACTTACTCAAAATGCTTAACTCGCCGAAAAAATCACTTTATTTCAACAATGAATGTTTGGGAAAAAAAGGTTAATTTTGATGCAAGCCGTTCTGAAACCAACCGGCAAATTACTCACAATGCTTAACTCGCCGAGAAAATCACTTTTATTCCACAATGAATATTTGACAAAAAATAGTTAATTTTGATGCAAGCCGTTCTGAAACTTACCGGCAAATACTCAAAATGTTTCACTCGCCGAGAAAATCACTTTAATTCCACAATGAATGATTGACGAAAAATATTTAATTTTGCTGCAAGCCGTTCTGAAACCGATCGGCAAATTACTCAAAATGCTTAACTCGCCGAGAAAATCACTTTCATTCCAAAATGAATGTTTGGCACAAAATAGTTAATATTGATGCATTCCGTTCTGAAACCAATCGGCAAATTACTCAAAATGCTTAATTCGCCGAGAAAATCACTTTATTTCAACAATGAGTGTTTGGGAAATAATAGTTAATTTTGTGCAAGCCGTTCTGAAACCAACCGGGAAATTGCTCAAAATGCTTAACTCGCTTAGAAATTCACTTTCATTCCAAAATGAATGACTGGCAAAAAATAGTTAATTTTGATGCAAGCCGTTCTGAAACCAACCGGCAAATTACTCAAAATGCTTAACTCGCTGAGAAAATCACTTTATTTCCACAATGAATGATTGACAAAAAATAGTTAATTTTGCTGCAAGGCGTTCTGAAACCATCCGGCAAATTATTCAAAATGCTTAACTCGCCGAGAAAATCACTTTTATTCCACAGTGAATGTTTGACAAAAAATAGTTAATTTTGATGCAAGCCGTTCTGAAACCAACCGGCAACTTACTCAAAATGCTTAACTCGCCGAAAAAATCACTTTATTTCAACAATGAATGTTTGGGAAAAAAAGGTTAATTTTGATGCAAGCCGTTCTGAAACCAACCGGCAAATTACTCACAATGCTTAACTCGCCGAGAAAATCACTTTTATTCCACAATGAATATTTGACAAAAAATAGTTAATTTTGATGCAAGCCGTTCTGAAACTTACCGGCAAATACTCAAAATGTTTCACTCGCCGAGAAAATCACTTTAATTCCACAATGAATGATTGACGAAAAATATTTAATTTTGCTGCAAGCCGTTCGGAAACCGATCGGCAAATTACTCAAAATGCTTAACTCGCCGAGAAAATCACTTTCATTCCAAAATGAATGTTTGGCACAAAATAGTTAATATTGATGCATTCCGTTCTGAAACCAATCGGCAAATTACTCAAAATGCTTAATTCGCCGAGAAAATCACTTTATTTCAACAATGAGTGTTTGGGAAATAATAGTTAATTTTGTGCAAGCCGTTCTGAAACCAACCGGGAAATTGCTCAAAATGCTTAACTCGCTTAGAAATTCACTTTCATTCCAAAATGAATGACTGGCAAAAAATAGTTAATTTTGATGCAAGCCGTTCTGAAACCAACCGGCAAATTACTCAAAATGCTTAACTCGCTGAGAAAATCACTTTATTTCCACAATGAATGATTGACAAAAAATAGTTAATTTTGATGCAAGCCGTTCTGAAACCAACCGGCAAATTACTCACAATGCTCAACTCGCCGACAAAATCACTTTTATTCCACAATGAATGTTTGACAAAAAATAGTTAATTTTGATGCAAGCCGTTCTGAAACCAACCGGCAAATTACTCAAAATGCTTAACTCGCTGAGAAAATCATTTCATTCCAAAATGAATGATTGGCAAAAAATAGTTAATTTTGATGCAAGCCGTTCTGAAACCAACCGGCAAATTACTCAAAATGCTTAACTCGCTGAGAAAATCACTTTATTTCCACAATGAATGATTGACAATAAAATAGTTAATTTTGCTGCAAGCCGTTCTGAAACCATCCGGCAAATTATTCAAAATCCTTCACTCGCCGAGAAAATCACTTTCATTCCAAAATGAATGTTTGGCAAAAAATAGTTAATTTTGATGCAAGCCGTTCTGAAACCAACCGGCAACTTACTCAAAATGCTTAACTCGCCGAAAAAATCACTTTATTTCAACAATGAATGTTTGGGAAAAAAAAGTTAATTTTGATGCAAGCCGTTCTGAAACCAACCGGCAAATTACTCACAATGCTTAACTCGCCGAGAAAATCACTTTTATTCCACAATGAATATTTGACAAAAAATAGTTAATTTTGATGCAAGCCGTTCTGAAACTTACCGGCAAATACTCAAAATGTTTAACTCGCCGAGAAAATCACTTTAATTCCACAATGAATGATTGACGAAAAATAGTTAATTTTGCTGCAAGCCGTTCTGAAACCAATCGGCAAATTACTCAAAATGCTTAACTCGCCGAGAAAATCACTTTATTTCCACAATGAATGTTTGGGAAATAATAGTTAATTTTGATGCAAGCCGTTCTGAAACCAACCGGCAAATTACTCACAATGCTCAACTCGCCGAGAAAATCACTATTTTCCCAAATGAATATTTGGGGGAAAATAGTTAATTTTGATGCAAGCCGTTCTGAAACCAACCGGCAAATTACTCAAAATGCTTAACTCACGGAGAAAATCACTTTCATTCCAAAATGAATGATTGGCAAAAAATAGTTAATTTTGATGCAAGCCGTTCTGAAACCAATCGGCAAATTACTCAAAATGCTTAACTCGCTGAGAAAATCACTTTATTTCCACAATGAATGATTGACAAAAAATAGTTAATTTTGCTGCAAGGCGTTCTGAAACCATCCGGCAAATTATTCAAAATGCTTAACTCGCCGAGAAAATCACTTTCATTCCAAAATGAATGGTTGGCACAAAATAGGTAATATTGATGCATTCCGTTCTGAAACCAATCGGCAAATTACTCAAAATGCTTAATTCGCCGAGAAAATCACTTTATTTCACCAATGAGTGTTTGGGAAATAACAATTAATTTTGATGCAAGCCGTTCTGAAACCAACCGGCAAATTACTCACAATGCTTAACTCGCCGAGAAAATCACTTTTATTCCACAATGAATGTTTTGCAAAAAATAGTTAATTTTGATGCAAGCCGTTCTGAAACCAACCGGCAAATTACTCAAAATGCTTAACTCGCTGAGAAAATCACTTTATTTCCACAATGAATGTTTGGCAAATAATAGTTAATTTTGATGCAAGCCGTTCTGAAACCAACCGGCAAATTACTCACAATGCTCAACTCGCCGAGAAAATCACTATTTCCCCAAATGAATATTTGGGGGAAAATAGTTAATTTTGATGCAAGCCGTTCTGAAACCAACCGGCAAATTACTCAAAATGCTTAACTCACGGAGAAAATCACTTTCATTCCAAAATAAATTATTGGCAAAAAATAGTTAATTTTGATGCAAGCCGTTCTGAAACCAACCGGCAAATTACTCAAAATGCTTAACTCGCCGAGAAAATCACTTTTATTCCACAATGAATATTTGACAAAAAATAGTTAATTTTGATGCAAGCCGTGCTGAAACTTACCGGCAAATACTCAAAATGTTTAACTCGCCGAGAAAATCACTTTAATTCCACAATGAATGATTGACGAAAAATAGTTAATTTTGCTGCAAGCCGTTCTGAAACCATTCGGCAAATTACTCAAAATGCTTAACTCGCCGAGAAAATCACTTTCATTCCAAAATGAATGGTTGGCACAAAATAGTTAATATTGATGCATTCCGTTCTGAAACCAATCGGCAAATTACTCAAAATGCTTAATTCGCCGAGAAAATCACTTTATTTCACCAATGAGTGTTTGGGAAATAACAGTTAATTTTGATGCAAGCCGTTCTGAAACCAACCGGCAAATTACTCACAATGCTCAACTCGCCGAGAAAATCACTATTTTCCCAAATGAATATTTGGGGGAAAATAGTTAATTTTGATGCAAGCCGTTCTGAAACCAACCGGCAAATTACTCAAAATGCTTAACTCACGGAGAAAATCACTTTCATTCCAAAATGAATGATTGGCAAAAAATAGTTAATTTTGATGCAAGCCGTTCTGAAACCAATCGGCAAATTACTCAAAATGCTTAACTCGCTGAGAAAATCACTTCATTTCCACAATGAATGATTGACAAAAAATAGTTAATTTTGCTGCAAGGCGTTCTGAAACCATCCGGCAAATTATTCAAAATGCTTAACTCGCCGAGAAAATCACTTTTATTCCACAGTGAATGTTTGACAAAAAATAGTTAATTTTGATGCAAGCCGTTCTGAAACCAACCGGCAACTTACTCAAAATGCTTAACTCGCCGAAAAAATCACTTTATTTCAACAATGAATGTTTGGGAAAAAAAGGTTAATTTTGATGCAAGCCGTTCTGAAACCAACCGGCAAATTACTCACAATGCTTAACTCGCCGAGAAAATCACTTTTATTCCACAATGAATATTTGACAAAAAATAGTTAATTTTGATGCAAGCCGTTCTGAAACTTACCGGCAAATACTCAAAATGTTTCACTCGCCGAGAAAATCACTTTAATTCCACAATGAATGATTGACGAAAAATATTTAATTTTGCTGCAAGCCGTTCTGAAACCGATCGGCAAATTACTCAAAATGCTTAACTCGCCGAGAAAATCACTTTCATTCCAAAATGAATGTTTGGCACAAAATAGTTAATATTGATGCATTCCGTTCTGAAACCAATCGGCAAATTACTCAAAATGCTTAATTCGCCGAGAAAATCACTTTATTTCAACAATGAGTGTTTGGGAAATAATAGTTAATTTTGTGCAAGCCGTTCTGAAACCAACCGGGAAATTGCTCAAAATGCTTAACTCGCTTAGAAATTCACTTTCATTCCAAAATGAATGACTGGCAAAAAATAGTTAATTTTGATGCAAGCCGTTCTGAAACCAACCGGCAAATTACTCAAAATGCTTAACTCGCTGAGAAAATCACTTTATTTCCACAATGAATGATTGACAAAAAATAGTTAATTTTGCTGCAAGGCGTTCTGAAACCATCCGGCAAATTATTCAAAATGCTTAACTCGCCGAGAAAATCACTTTTATTCCACAGTGAATGTTTGACAAAAAATAGTTAATTTTGATGCAAGCCGTTCTGAAACCAATCGGCAACTTACTCAAAATGCTTAACTCGCCGAAAAAATCACTTTATTTCAACAATGAATGTTTGGGAAAAAAAGGTTAATTTTGATGCAAGCCGTTCTGAAACCAACCGGCAAATTACTCACAATGCTTAACTCGCCGAGAAAATCACTTTTATTCCACAATGAATATTTGACAAAAAATAGTTAATTTTGATGCAAGCCGTTCTGAAACTTACCGGCAAATACTCAAAATGTTTCACTCGCCGAGAAAATCACTTTAATTCCACAATGAATGATTGACGAAAAATATTTAATTTTGATGCAAGCCGTTCTGAAACCAACCGGCAAATTACTCAAAATGCTTAACTCACGGAGAAAATCACTTTCATTCCAAAATGAATGATTGGCAAAAAATAGTTAATTTTGATGCAAGCCGTTCTGAAACCAACCGGCAAATTACTCAAAATGCTTAACTCGCTGAGAAAATCACTTTATTTCCACAATGAATGATTGACAAAAAATAGTTAATTTTGCTGCAAGGCGTTCTGAAACCATCCGACAAATTATTCAAAATGCTTAACTCACCGAGAAAATCAGTTTTTTTCCACAACGAATGATTGACAAAAAATAGTTAATTTTGATGCAAGCCGTTCTGAAACCAACCGGCAAATTACTCAAAATGCTTAACTCACCGAGAAAATCACTTTATTTCAATAATGAATGTTTGGGAAAAAAATAGTTAATTTTGATGCAAGCCGTTCTGAAACCAACCGGCAAATTACTCAAAATGCTTAACTCGCTGAGAAAATCACTTTATTTCCCCAAATGAATATTTGGGGGGAAATAGTTAATTTTGATGCATGCCGTTCTGAAACCAACCGGCAAATTACTCAAAATGCTTAACTCACGGAGAAAATCACTTTCATTCCAAAATGAATGATTGGCAAAAAATAGTTAATTCTGATGCAAACCGTTCTGAAACCAACCGGCAAATTACTCAAAATGCTTAACTCACCGAGAAAATCACTTTACTTCAATAATGAATGTTTGGGAAAAAAATAGTTAATTTTGATGCAAGGCGTTCTGAAACCAACCGGCAAATTACTCAAAATGCTTAACGCGCTGAGAAAATCACTTTCATTCCAAAATGAATGATTGGCAAAAAATAGTTAATTTTGATGCAAGCCGTTCTGAAACCAACCGGCAAATTACTCAAAATGCTTAACTCGCTGAGAAAATCACTTTATTTCCACAATGAATGATTGACAAAAAATAGTTAATTTTGCTGCAAGGCGTTCTGAAACCATCCGGCAAATTATTCAAAATGCTTAACTCGCCGAGAAAATCACTTTTATTCCACAGTGAATGTTTGACAAAAAATAGATAATTTTGATGCAAGCCGTTCTGAAACCAACCGGCAACTTACTCAAAATGCTTAACTCGCCGAAAAAATCACTTTATTTCAACAATGAATGTTTGGGGAAAAAAAGTTAATTTTGATGCAAGCCGTTCTGAAACCAACCGGCAAATTACTCACAATGCTTAACTCGCCGAGAAAATCACTTTTATACCACAATGAATATTTGACAAAAAATAGTTAATTTTGATGCAAGCCGTTCTGAAACTTACCGGCAAATACTCAAAATGTTTAACTCGCCGAGAAAATCACTTTAATTCCAGAATGAATGATTGACGAAAAATAGTTAATTTTGCTGCAAGCCGTTCTGAAACCAATCGGCAAATTACTCAAAATGCTTAACTCGCCGAGAAAATCACTTTCATTCCAAAATGAATGTTTGGCACAAAATAGTTAATACTGATGCATTCCGTTCTGAAACCAATCGGCAAATTACTCAAAATGCTTAATTCGCCGAGAAAATCACTTTATTTTAAGAATGAGTGTTTGGGAAATAATAGTTAATTTTGATGCAAGCCGTTCTGAAACCAACCGGCAAATTACTCAAAATGCTTAACTCGCTGAGAAAATCACTTTATTTCCACAATGAATGATTGACAAAAAATAGTTAATTTTGATGCAAGCCGTTCTGAAACCAACCGGCAAATTACTCACAATGCTCAACTCGCCGACAAAATCACTATTTTCCCAAATGAATATTTGGGGAAAAATAGTTAATTTTGATGCAAGCCGCTCTGAAACCAACCGGCAAATTACTCAAAATGCTTCACTCGCTGAGAAAATCACTTTCATTCCAAAATGAATGATTGGCAAAAAATAGTTAATTTTGATGCAAGCCGTTCTGAAACCAACCGGCAAATTACTCAAAATGCTTCGCTCGCTGAGAAAATCACTTTTTTTCCACAATGAATGATTGACAAAAAATAGTTAATTTTGCTGCAAGGCGTTCTGAAACCATCCGGCAAATTATTCAAAATGCTTAACCCGCCGAGAAAATCACTTTTATTCCACAATGAATGTTAGACAAAAAATAGTTAATTTTGATGGAAGCCGTTCTGAAACCAACCGGCAAATTACTCAAAATGCTTAACTCGCTGAGAAAATCACTTTATTTCCACAATGAATGATTGACAAAAAATAGTTAATTTTGCTGCAAGGCGTTCTGAAACCAACCGGCAAATTACTCAAAATGCTTAACTCACCGAGAAAATCACTTTATTTCAATAATGAATGTTTGGGAAAAAAATAGTTAATTTTGATGCAAGGCGTTCTGAAACCAACCGGCAACTTACTCAAAATGCTTAACTCGCCGAAAAAATCACTTTATTTCAACAATGAATGTTTGGGAAAAAAAAGTTAATTTTGATGCAAGCCGTTCTGAAACCAACCGGCAAATTACTCACAATCCTTAACTCGCCGAGAAAATCACTTTTATTCCACAATGAATATTTGACAAAAAATAGTTAATTTTGATGCAAGCCGTTCTGAAACTTACCGGCAAATACTCAAAATGTTTAACTCGCCGAGAAAATCACTTTAATTCCACAATGAATGATTGACGAAAAATAGTTAATTTTGCTGCAAGCCGTTCTGAAACCAATCGGCAAATTACTCAAAATGCTTAACTCGCCGAGAAAATCACTTTCATTCCAAAATGAATGGTTGGCACAAAATAGGTAATATTGATGCATTCCGTTCTGAAACCAATCGGCAAATTACTCAAAATGCTTAATTCGCCGAGAAAATCACTTTATTTCACCAATGAGTGTTTGGGAAATAACAGTTAATTTTGATGCAAGCCGTTCTGAAACCAACCGGCAAATTACTCACAATGCTTAACTCGCCGAGAAAATCACTTTTATTCCACAATGAATGTTTTGCAAAAAATAGTTAATTTTGATGCAAGCCGTTCTGAAACCAACCGGCAAATTACTCAAAATGCTTAACTCGCTGAGAAAATCACTTTATTTCCACAATGAATGTTTGGGAAATAATAGTTAATTTTGATGCAAGCCGTTCTGAAACCAACCGGCAAATTACTCACAATGCTCAACTCGCCGAGAAAATCACTATTTCCCCAAATGAATATTTGGGGGAAAATAGTTAATTTTGATGCAAGCCGTTCTGAAACCAACCGGCAAATTACTCAAAATGCTTAACTCACGGAGAAAATCACTTTCATTCCAAAATAAATTATTGGCAAAAAATAGTTAATTTTGATGCAAGCCGTTCTGAAACCAACCGGCAAATTACTCAAAATGCTTAACTCGCCGAGAAAATCACTTTTATTCCACAATGAATATTTGACAAAAAATAGTTAATTTTGATGCAAGCCGTGCTGAAACTTACCGGCAAATACTCAAAATGTTTAACTCGCCGAGAAAATCACTTTCATTCCAAAATGAATGTTTGGCACAAAATAGTTAATATTGATGCATTCCGTTCTGAAACCAATCGGCAAATTACTCAAAATGCTTAATTCGCCGAGAAAATCACTTTATTTCAACAATGAGTGTTTGGGAAATAATAGTTAATTTTGTGCAAGCCGTTCTGAAACCAACCGGGAAATTGCTCAAAATGCTTAACTCGCTTAGAAATTCACTTTCATTCCAAAATGAATGACTGGCAAAAAATAGTTAATTTTGATGCAAGCCGTTCTGAAACCAACCGGCAAATTACTCAAAATGCTTAACTCGCTGAGAAAATCACTTTATTTCCACAATGAATGATTGACAAAAAATAGTTAATTTTGCTGCAAGGCGTTCTGAAACCATCCGGCAAATTATTCAAAATGCTTAACTCGCCGAGAAAATCACTTTTATTCCACAGTGAATGTTTGACAAAAAATAGTTAATTTTGATGCAAGCCGTTCTGAAACCAATCGGCAACTTACTCAAAATGCTTAACTCGCCGAAAAAATCACTTTATTTCAACAATGAATGTTTGGGAAAAAAAGGTTAATTTTGATGCAAGCCGTTCTGAAACCAACCGGCAAATTACTCACAATGCTTAACTCGCCGAGAAAATCACTTTTATTCCACAATGAATATTTGACAAAAAATAGTTAATTTTGATGCAAGCCGTTCTGAAACTTACCGGCAAATACTCAAAATGTTTCACTCGCCGAGAAAATCACTTTAATTCCACAATGAATGATTGACGAAAAATATTTAATTTTGATGCAAGCCGTTCTGAAACCAACCGGCAAATTACTCAAAATGCTTAACTCACGGAGAAAATCACTTTCATTCCAAAATGAATGATTGGCAAAAAATAGTTAATTTTGATGCAAGCCGTTCTGAAACCAACCGGCAAATTACTCAAAATGCTTAACTCGCTGAGAAAATCACTTTATTTCCACAATGAATGATTGACAAAAAATAGTTAATTTTGCTGCAAGGCGTTCTGAAACCATCCGACAAATTATTCAAAATGCTTAACTCACCGAGAAAATCAGTTTTTTTCCACAACGAATGATTGACAAAAAATAGTTAATTTTGATGCAAGCCGTTCTGAAACCAACCGGCAAATTACTCAAAATGCTTAACTCACCGAGAAAATCACTTTATTTCAATAATGAATGTTTGGGAAAAAAATAGTTAATTTTGATGCAAGCCGTTCTGAAACCAACCGGCAAATTACTCAAAATGCTTAACTCGCTGAGAAAATCACTTTATTTCCCCAAATGAATATTTGGGGGGAAATAGTTAATTTTGATGCATGCCGTTCTGAAACCAACCGGCAAATTACTCAAAATGCTTAACTCACGGAGAAAATCACTTTCATTCCAAAATGAATGATTGGCAAAAAATAGTTAATTCTGATGCAAGCCGTTCTGAAACCAACCGGCAAATTACTCAAAATGCTTAACTCACCGAGAAAATCACTTTACTTCAATAATGAATGTTTGGGAAAAAAATAGTTAATTTTGATGCAAGGCGTTCTGAAACCAACCGGCAAATTACTCAAAATGCTTAACGCGCTGAGAAAATCACTTTCATTCCAAAATGAATGATTGGCAAAAAATAGTTAATTTTGATGCAAGCCGTTCTGAAACCAACCGGCAAATTACTCAAAATGCTTAACTCGCTGAGAAAATCACTTTATTTCCACAATGAATGATTGACAAAAAATAGTTAATTTTGCTGCAAGGCGTTCTGAAACCATCCGGCAAATTATTCAAAATGCTTAACTCGCCGAGAAAATCACTTTTATTCCACAGTGAATGTTTGACAAAAAATAGATAATTTTGATGCAAGCCGTTCTGAAACCAACCGGCAACTTACTCAAAATGCTTAACTCGCCGAAAAAATCACTTTATTTCAACAATGAATGTTTGGGGAAAAAAAGTTAATTTTGATGCAAGCCGTTCTGAAACCAACCGGCAAATTACTCACAATGCTTAACTCGCCGAGAAAATCACTTTTATACCACAATGAATATTTGACAAAAAATAGTTAATTTTGATGCAAGCCGTTCTGAAACTTACCGGCAAATACTCAAAATGTTTAACTCGCCGAGAAAATCACTTTAATTCCAGAATGAATGATTGACGAAAAATAGTTAATTTTGCTGCAAGCCGTTCTGAAACCAATCGGCAAATTACTCAAAATGCTTAACTCGCCGAGAAAATCACTTTCATTCCAAAATGAATATTTGGCACAAAATAGTTAATACTGATGCATTCCGTTCTGAAACCAATCGGCAAATTACTCAAAATGCTTAATTCGCCGAGAAAATCACTTTATTTTAAGAATGAGTGTTTGGGAAATAATAGTTAATTTTGATGCAAGCCGTTCTGAAACCAACCGGCAAATTACTCAAAATGCTTAACTCGCCGACAAAATCACTATTTTCCCAAATGAATATTTGGGGAAAAATAGTTAATTTTGATGCAAGCCGCTCTGAAACCAACCGGCAAATTACTCAAAATGCTTCACTCGCTGAGAAAATCACTTTCATTCCAAAATGAATGATTGGCAAAAAATAGTTAATTTTGATGCAAGCCGTTCTGAAACCAACCGGCAAATTACTCAAAATGCTTCGCTCGCTGAGAAAATCACTTTTTTTCCACAATGAATGATTGACAAAAAATAGTTAATTTTGCTGCAAGGCGTTCTGAAACCATCCGGCAAATTATTCAAAATGCTTAACCCGCCGAGAAAATCACTTTTATTCCACAATGAATGTTAGACAAAAAATAGTTAATTTTGATGGAAGCCGTTCTGAAACCAACCGGCAAATTACTCAAAATGCTTAACTCGCTGAGAAAATCACTTTATTTCCACAATGAATGATTGACAAAAAATAGTTAATTTTGCTGCAAGGCGTTCTGAAACCAACCGGCAAATTACTCAAAATGCTTAACTCACCGAGAAAATCACTTTATTTCAATAATGAATGTTTGGGAAAAAAATAGTTAATTTTGATGCAAGGCGTTCTGAAACCAACCGGCAACTTACTCAAAATGCTTAACTCGCCGAAAAAATCACTTTATTTCAACAATGAATGTTTGGGAAAAAAAAGTTAATTTTGATGCAAGCCGTTCTGAAACCAACCGGCAAATTACTCACAATCCTTAACTCGCCGAGAAAATCACTTTTATTCCACAATGAATATTTGACAAAAAATAGTTAATTTTGATGCAAGCCGTTCTGAAACTTACCGGCAAATACTCAAAATGTTTAACTCGCCGAGAAAATCACTTTAATTCCACAATGAATGATTGACGAAAAATAGTTAATTTTGCTGCAAGCCGTTCTGAAACCAATCGGCAAATTACTCAAAATGCTTAACTCGCCGAGAAAATCACTTTCATTCCAAAATGAATGGTTGGCACAAAATAGGTAATATTGATGCATTCCGTTCTGAAACCAATCGGCAAATTACTCAAAATGCTTAATTCGCCGAGAAAATCACTTTATTTCACCAATGAGTGTTTGGGAAATAACAGTTAATTTTGATGCAAGCCGTTCTGAAACCAACCGGCAAATTACTCACAATGCTTAACTCGCCGAGAAAATCACTTTTATTCCACAATGAATGTTTTGCAAAAAATAGTTAATTTTGATGCAAGCCGTTCTGAAACCAACCGGCAAATTACTCAAAATGCTTAACTCGCTGAGAAAATCACTTTATTTCCACAATGAATGTTTGGGAAATAATAGTTAATTTTGATGCAAGCCGTTCTGAAACCAACCGGCAAATTACTCACAATGCTCAACTCGCCGAGAAAATCACTATTTCCCCAAATGAATATTTGGGGGAAAATAGTTAATTTTGATGCAAGCCGTTCTGAAACCAACCGGCAAATTACTCAAAATGCTTAACTCACGGAGAAAATCACTTTCATTCCAAAATAAATTATTGGCAAAAAATAGTTAATTTTGATGCAAGCCGTTCTGAAACCAACCGGCAAATTACTCAAAATGCTTAACTCGCCGAGAAAATCACTTTTATTCCACAATGAATATTTGACAAAAAATAGTTAATTTTGATGCAAGCCGTGCTGAAACTTACCGGCAAATACTCAAAATGTTTAACTCGCCGAGAAAATCACTTTAATTCCACAATGAATGATTGACGAAAAATAGTTAATTTTGCTGCAAGCCGTTCTGAAACCATTCGGCAAATTACTCAAAATGCTTAACTCGCCGAGAAAATCACTTTCATTCCAAAATGAATGGTTGGCACAAAATAGTTAATATTGATGCATTCCGTTCTGAAACCAATCGGCAAATTACTCAAAATGCTTAATTCGCCGAGAAAATCACTTTATTTCACCAATGAGTGTTTGGGAAATAACAGTTAATTTTGATGCAAGCCGTTCTGAAACCAACCGGCAAATTACTCACAATGCTCAACTCGCCGAGAAAATCACTATTTTCCCAAATGAATATTTGGGGGAAAATAGTTAATTTTGATGCAAGCCGTTCTGAAACCAACCGGCAAATTACTCAAAATGCTTAACTCACGGAGAAAATCACTTTCATTCCAAAATGAATGATTGGCAAAAAATAGTTAATTTTGATGCAAGCCGTTCTGAAACCAATCGGCAAATTACTCAAAATGCTTAACTCGCCGAGAAAATCACTTTTATTCCACAGTGAATGTTTGACAAAAAATAGTTAATTTTGATGCAAGCCGTTCTGAAACCAACCGGCAACTTACTCAAAATGCTTAACTCGCCGAAAAAATCACTTTATTTCAACAATGAATGTTTGGGAAAAAAAGGTTAATTTTGATGCAAGCCGTTCTGAAACCAACCGGCAAATTACTCACAATGCTTAACTCGCCGAGAAAATCACTTTTATTCCACAATGAATATTTGACAAAAAATAGTTAATTTTGATGCAAGCCGTTCTGAAACTTACCGGCAAATACTCAAAATGTTTCACTCGCCGAGAAAATCACTTTAATTCCACAATGAATGATTGACGAAAAATATTTAATTTTGCTGCAAGCCGTTCTGAAACCGATCGGCAAATTACTCAAAATGCTTAACTCGCCGAGAAAATCACTTTCATTCCAAAATGAATGTTTGGCACAAAATAGTTAATATTGATGCATTCCGTTCTGAAACCAATCGGCAAATTACTCAAAATGCTTAATTCGCCGAGAAAATCACTTTATTTCAACAATGAGTGTTTGGGAAATAATAGTTAATTTTGTGCAAGCCGTTCTGAAACCAACCGGGAAATTGCTCAAAATGCTTAACTCGCTTAGGAATTCACTTTCATTCCAAAATGAATGACTGGCAAAAAATAGTTAATTTTGATGCAAGCCGTTCTGAAACCAACCGGCAAATTACTCAAAATGCTTAACTCGCTGAGAAAATCACTTTATTTCCACAATGAATGATTGACAAAAAATAGTTAATTTTGCTGCAAGGCGTTCTGAAACCATCCGGCAAATTATTCAAAATGCTTAACTCGCCGAGAAAATCACTTTTATTCCATAGTGAATGTTTGACAAAAAATAGTTAATTTTGATGCAAGCCGTTCTGAAACCAACCGGCAACTTACTCAAAATGCTTAACTCGCCGAAAAAATCACTTTATTTCAACAATGAATGTTTGGGAAAAAAAGGTTAATTTTGATGCAAGCCGTTCTGAAACCAACCGGCAAATTACTCACAATGCTTAACTCGCCGAGAAAATCACTTTTATTCCACAATGAATATTTGACAAAAAATAGTTAATTTTGATGCAAGCCGTTCTGAAACTTACCGGCAAATACTCAAAATGTTTCACTCGCCGAGAAAATCACTTTAATTCCACAATGAATGATTGACGAAAAATATTTAATTTTGCTGCAAGCCGTTCTGAAACCGATCGGCAAATTACTCAAAATGCTTAACTCGCCGAGAAAATCACTTTCATTCCAAAATGAATGTTTGGCACAAAATAGTTAATATTGATGCATTCCGTTCTGAAACCAATCGGCAAATTACTCAAAATGCTTAATTCGCCGAGTTAATCACTTTATTTCAACAATGTGTGTTTGGGAAATAATAGTTAATTTTGATGCAAGCCGTTCTGAAACTAACCGGCAAATTACTCACAATGCTGAACTCGCCGAGAAAATCACTTTTATTCCACAATGAATATTTGACAAAAAATAGTTAATTTTGATGCAAGCCGTTCTGAAACTTACCGGCAAATACTCAAAATGCTTAACTCGCCGAGAAAATCACTTTAATTCCACAATGAATGATTGACAAAAAATAGTTAATTTTGCTGCAAGCCGTTCTGAAACCAATCGGCAAATTACTCAAAATGCTTAATTCGCCGAGAAAATCACTTTATTTCAACAATGAGTGTTTGGGAAATTATAGTTAATTTTGATGCACGCCGTTCTGAAACCAACCGGCAAATTACTCAAAATGCTTAACTCGCTGAGAAAATCACTTTATTTCAACAATGAGTGTTTGGGAAATAATAGTTAATTTTGATGCAAGGCGTTCTGAAACCAACCGGCAAATTACTCAAAATGCTTAACTCACCGAGAAAATCACTTTATTTCAATAATGAAGGTTTGGGAAAAAAATAGTTAATTTTGATGCAAGGCGTTCTGAAACCAACCGGCAAATTACTCAAAATGCTTAACTCGCTGAGAAAATCACTTTCATTCCAAAATGAATGATTGGCAAAAAATAGTTAATTTTGATGCAAGCCGTTCTGAAACCAACAGGCAAATTAATCAAGATGCTTAACTCGCTGAGAAAATCACTTTATTTCCACAATGAATGTTTGGGAAATAATAGTTAATTTTGATGCAAGCCGTTCTGAAACCAACCGGCAAATTACTCACAATGCTCAACTCGCCGAGAAAATCACTATTTCCCCAAATGAATATTTGGGGGAAAATAGTTAATTTTGATGCAAGCCGTTCTGAAACCAACCGGCAAATTACTCAAAATGCTTAACTCACGGAGAAAATCACTTTCATTCCAAAATGAATGATTGGCAAAAAATAGTTAATTTTGATGCAAGCCGTTCTGAAACCAACCGGCAAATTACTCAAAATGCTTAACTCGCTGAGAAAATCACTTTATTTCCACAATGAATGATTGACAAAAAATAGTTAATTTTGCTGCAAGGCGTTCTGAAACCATCCGGCAAATTATTCAAAATGCTTAACTCGCCGAGAAAATCACTTTTTTTCCACAATGAATGATTGACAAAAAATAGTTAATTTTGATGCAAGCCGTTCTGAAACCAACCGGCAAATTACTCAAAATGCTTAACTCACCGAGAAAATCACTTTATTTCAATAATGAATGTTTGGGAAAAAAATAGTTAATTTTGATGCAAGCCGTTCTGAAACCAACCGGCAAATTACTCAAAATGCTTAACTCGCTGAGAAAATCACTTTATTTCCCCAAATGAATATTTGGGGGGAAATAGTTAATTTTGATGCATGCCGTTCTGAAACCAACCGGCAAATTACTCAAAATGCTTAACTCACGGAGAAAATCACTTTCATTCCAAAATGAATGATTGGCAAAAAATAGTTAATTCTGATGCAAGCCGTTCTGAAACCAACCGGCAAATTACTCAAAATGCTTAACTCACCGAGAAAATCACTTTACTTCAATAATGAATGTTTGGGAAAAAAATAGTTAATTTTGATGCAAGGCGTTCTGAAACCAACCGGCAAATTACTCAAAATGCTTAACGCGCTGAGAAAATCACTTTCATTCCAAAATGAATGATTGGCAAAAAATAGTTAATTTTGATGCAAGGCGTTCTGAAACCAACCGGCAAATTACTCAAAATGCTTAACGCGCTGAGAAAATCACTTTCATTCCAAAATGAATGATTGGCAAAAAATAGTTAATTTTGATGCAAGCCGTTCTGAAACCAACCGGCAAATTACTCAAAATGCTTAACTCGCTGAGAAAATCACTTTATTTCCACAATGAATGATTGACAAAAAATAGTTAATTTTGCTGCAAGGCGTTCTGAAACCATCCGGCAAATTATTCAAAATGCTTAACTCGCCGAGAAAATCACTTTTATTCCACAGTGAATGTTTGACAAAAAATAGATAATTTTGATGCAAGCCGTTCTGAAACCAACAGGCAACTTACTCAAAATGCTTAACTCGCCGAAAAAATCACTTTATTTCAACAATGAATGTTTGGGGAAAAAAAGTTAATTTTGATGCAAGCCGTTCTGAAACCAACCGGCAAATTACTCACAATGCTTAACTCGCCGAGAAAATCACTTTTATTCCACAATGAATATTTGACAAAAAATAGTTAATTTTGATGCAAGCCGTTCTGAAACTTACCGGCAAATACTCAAAATGTTTAACTCGCCGAGAAAATCACTTTAATTCCAGAATGAATGATTGACGAAAAATAGTTAATTTTGCTGCAAGCCGTTCTGAAACCAATCGGCAAATTACTCAAAATGCTTAACTCGCCGAGAAAATCACTTTCATTCCAAAATGAATGTTTGGCACAAAATAGTTAATTTTGATGCAAGCCGTTCTGAAACCAACCGGCAAATTACTCAAAATGCTTAACTCGCTGAGAAAATCACTTCATTTCCACAATGAATGATTGACAAAAAATAGTTAATTTTGATGCAAGCCGTTCTGAAACCAACCGGCAAATTACTCACAATGCTCAACTCGCCGACAAAATCACTATTTTCCCAAATGAATATTTGGGGAAAAATAGTTAATTTTGATGCAAGCCGCTCTGAAACCAACCGGCAAATTACTCAAAATGCTTCACTCGCTGAGAAAATCACTTTCATTCCAAAATGAATGATTGGCAAAAAATAGTTAATTTTGATGCAAGCCGTTCTGAAACCAACCGGCAAATTACTCAAAATGCTTCGCTCGCTGAGAAAATCACTTTTTTTCCACAATGAATGATTGACAAAAAATAGTTAATTTTGCTGCAAGGCGTTCTGAAACCATCCGGCAAATTATTCAAAATGCTTAACCCGCCGAGAAAATCACTTTTATTCCACAATGAATGTTAGACAAAAAATAGTTAATTTTGATGGAAGCCGTTCTGAAACCAACCGGCAAATTACTCAAAATGCTTAACTCGCTGAGAAAATCACTTTATTTCCACAATGAATGATTGACAAAAAATAGTTAATTTTGCTGCAAGGCGTTCTGAAACCAACCGGCAAATTACTCAATATGCTTAACTCACCGAGAAAATCACTTTATTTCAATAATGAATGTTTGGGAAAAAAATAGTTAATTTTGATGCAAGGCGTTCTGAAACCAACCGGCAACTTACTCAAAATGCTTAACTCGCCGAAAAAATCACTTTATTTCAACAATGAATGTTTGGGAAAAAAAAGTTAATTTTGATGCAAGCCGTTCTGAAACCAACCGGCAAATTACTCACAATCCTTAACTCGCCGAGAAAATCACTTTTATTCCACAATGAATATTTGACAAAAAATAGTTAATTTTGATGCAAGCCGTTCTGAAACTTACCGGCAAATTACTCAAAATGCTTAACTCACCGAGAAAATCACTTTACTTCAATAATGAATGTTTGGGAAAAAAATAGTTAATTTTGATGCAAGGCGTTCTGAAACCAACCGGCAAATTACTCAAAATGCTTAACGCGCTGAGAAAATCACTTTCATTCCAAAATGAATGATTGGCAAAAAATAGTTAATTTTGATGCAAGCCGTTCTGAAACCAACCGGCAAATTACTCAAAATGCTTAACTCGCTGAGAAAATCACTTTATTTCCACAATGAATGATTGACAAAAAATAGTTAATTTTGCTGCAAGGCGTTCTGAAACCATCCGGCAAATTATTCAAAATGCTTAACTCGCCGAGAAAATCACTTTTATTCCACAGTGAATGTTTGACAAAAAATAGATAATTTTGATGCAAGCCGTTCTGAAACCAACCGGCAACTTACTCAAAATGCTTAACTCGCCGAAAAAATCACTTTATTTCAACAATGAATGTTTGGGGAAAAAAAGTTAATTTTGATGCAAGCCGTTCTGAAACCAACCGGCAAATTACTCACAATGCTTAACTCGCCGAGAAAATCACTTTTATACCACAATGAATATTTGACAAAAAATAGTTAATTTTGATGCAAGCCGTTCTGAAACTTACCGGCAAATACTCAAAATGTTTAACTCGCCGAGAAAATCACTTTAATTCCAGAATGAATGATTGACGAAAAATAGTTAATTTTGCTGCAAGCCGTTCTGAAACCAATCGGCAAATTACTCAAAATGCTTAACTCGCCGAGAAAATCACTTTCATTCCAAAATGAATGTTTGGCACAAAATAGTTAATACTGATGCATTCCGTTCTGAAACCAATCGGCAAATTACTCAAAATGCTTAATTCGCCGAGAAAATCACTTTATTTTAAGAATGAGTGTTTGGGAAATAATAGTTAATTTTGATGCAAGCCGTTCTGAAACCAACCGGCAAATTACTCAAAATGCTTAACTCGCTGAGAAAATCACTTTATTTCCACAATGAATGATTGACAAAAAATAGTTAATTTTGATGCAAGCCGTTCTGAAACCAACCGGCAAATTACTCACAATGCTCAACTCGCCGACAAAATCACTATTTTCCCAAATGAATATTTGGGGAAAAATAGTTAATTTTGATGCAAGCCGCTCTGAAACCAACCGGCAAATTACTCAAAATGCTTCACTCGCTGAGAAAATCACTTTCATTCCAAAATGAATGATTGGCAAAAAATAGTTAATTTTGATGCAAGCCGTTCTGAAACCAACCGGCAAATTACTCAAAATGCTTCGCTCGCTGAGAAAATCACTTTTTTTCCACAATGAATGATTGACAAAAAATAGTTAATTTTGCTGCAAGGCGTTCTGAAACCATCCGGCAAATTATTCAAAATGCTTAACCCGCCGAGAAAATCACTTTTATTCCACAATGAATGTTAGACAAAAAATAGTTAATTTTGATGGAAGCCGTTCTGAAACCAACCGGCAAATTACTCAAAATGCTTAACTCGCTGAGAAAATCACTTTATTTCCACAATGAATGATTGACAAAAAATAGTTAATTTTGCTGCAAGGCGTTCTGAAACCAACCGGCAAATTACTCAAAATGCTTAACTCACCGAGAAAATCACTTTATTTCAATAATGAATGTTTGGGAAAAAAATAGTTAATTTTGATGCAAGGCGTTCTGAAACCAACCGGCAACTTACTCAAAATGCTTAACTCGCCGAAAAAATCACTTTATTTCAACAATGAATGTTTGGGAAAAAAAAGTTAATTTTGATGCAAGCCGTTCTGAAACCAACCGGCAAATTACTCACAATCCTTAACTCGCCGAGAAAATCACTTTTATTCCACAATGAATATTTGACAAAAAATAGTTAATTTTGATGCAAGCCGTTCTGAAACTTACCGGCAAATACTCAAAATGTTTAACTCGCCGAGAAAATCACTTTAATTCCACAATGAATGATTGACGAAAAATAGTTAATTTTGCTGCAAGCCGTTCTGAAACCAATCGGCAAATTACTCAAAATGCTTAACTCGCCGAGAAAATCACTTTCATTCCAAAATGAATGGTTGGCACAAAATAGGTAATATTGATGCATTCCGTTCTGAAACCAATCGGCAAATTACTCAAAATGCTTAATTCGCCGAGAAAATCACTTTATTTCACCAATGAGTGTTTGGGAAATAACAGTTAATTTTGATGCAAGCCGTTCTGAAACCAACCGGCAAATTACTCACAATGCTTAACTCGCCGAGAAAATCACTTTTATTCCACAATGAATGTTTTGCAAAAAATAGTTAATTTTGATGCAAGCCGTTCTGAAACCAACCGGCAAAATGCTTAACTCGCTGAGAAAATCACTTTATTTCCACAATGAATGTTTGGGAAATAATAGTTAATTTTGATGCAAGCCGTTCTGAAACCAACCGGCAAATTACTCACAATGCTCAACTCGCCGAGAAAATCACTATTTCCCCAAATGAATATTTGGGGGAAAATAGTTAATTTTGATGCAAGCCGTTCTGAAACCAACCGGCAAATTACTCAAAATGCTTAACTCACGGAGAAAATCACTTTCATTCCAAAATAAATTATTGGCAAAAAATAGTTAATTTTGATGCAAGCCGTTCTGAAACCAACCGGCAAATTACTCAAAATGCTTAACTCGCCGAGAAAATCACTTTTATTCCACAATGAATATTTGACAAAAAATAGTTAATTTTGATGCAAGCCGTGCTGAAACTTACCGGCAAATACTCAAAATGTTTAACTCGCCGAGAAAATCACTTTAATTCCACAATGAATGATTGACGAAAAATAGTTAATTTTGCTGCAAGCCGTTCTGAAACCATTCGGCAAATTACTCAAAATGCTTAACTCGCCGAGAAAATCACTTTCATTCCAAAATGAATGGTTGGCACAAAATAGTTAATATTGATGCATTCCGTTCTGAAACCAATCGGCAAATTACTCAAAATGCTTAATTCGCCGAGAAAATCACTTTATTTCACCAATGAGTGTTTGGGAAATAACAGTTAATTTTGATGCAAGCCGTTCTGAAACCAACCGGCAAATTACTCACAATGCTCAACTCGCCGAGAAAATCACTATTTTCCCAAATGAATATTTGGGGGAAAATAGTTAATTTTGATGCAAGCCGTTCTGAAACCAACCGGCAAATTACTCAAAATGCTTAACTCACGGAGAAAATCACTTTCATTCCAAAATGAATGATTGGCAAAAAATAGTTAATTTTGATGCAAGCCGTTCTGAAACCAATCGGCAAATTACTCAAAATGCTTAACTCGCCGAGAAAATCACTTTTATTCCACAGTGAATGTTTGACAAAAAATAGTTAATTTTGATGCAAGCCGTTCTGAAACCAACCGGCAACTTACTCAAAATGCTTAACTCGCCGAAAAAATCACTTTATTTCAACAATGAATGTTTGGGAAAAAAAGGTTAATTTTGATGCAAGCCGTTCTGAAACCAACCGGCAAATTACTCACAATGCTTAACTCGCCGAGAAAATCACTTTTATTCCACAATGAATATTTGACAAAAAATAGTTAATTTTGATGCAAGCCGTTCTGAAACTTACCGGCAAATACTCAAAATGTTTCACTCGCCGAGAAAATCACTTTAATTCCACAATGAATGATTGACGAAAAATATTTAATTTTGCTGCAAGCCGTTCTGAAACCGATCGGCAAATTACTCAAAATGCTTAACTCGCCGAGAAAATCACTTTCATTCCAAAATGAATGTTTGGCACAAAATAGTTAATATTGATGCATTCCGTTCTGAAACCAATCGGCAAATTACTCAAAATGCTTAATTCGCCGAGAAAATCACTTTATTTCAACAATGAGTGTTTGGGAAATAATAGTTAATTTTGTGCAAGCCGTTCTGAAACCAACCGGGAAATTGCTCAAAATGCTTAACTCGCTTAGGAATTCACTTTCATTCCAAAATGAATGACTGGCAAAAAATAGTTAATTTTGATGCAAGCCGTTCTGAAACCAACCGGCAAATTACTCAAAATGCTTAACTCGCTGAGAAAATCACTTTATTTCCACAATGAATGATTGACAAAAAATAGTTAATTTTGCTGCAAGGCGTTCTGAAACCATCCGGCAAATTATTCAAAATGCTTAACTCGCCGAGAAAATCACTTTTATTCCATAGTGAATGTTTGACAAAAAATAGTTAATTTTGATGCAAGCCGTTCTGAAACCAACCGGCAACTTACTCAAAATGCTTAACTCGCCGAAAAAATCACTTTATTTCAACAATGAATGTTTGGGAAAAAAAGGTTAATTTTGATGCAAGCCGTTCTGAAACCAACCGGCAAATTACTCACAATGCTTAACTCGCCGAGAAAATCACTTTTATTCCACAATGAATATTTGACAAAAAATAGTTAATTTTGATGCAAGCCGTTCTGAAACTTACCGGCAAATACTCAAAATGTTTCACTCGCCGAGAAAATCACTTTAATTCCACAATGAATGATTGACGAAAAATATTTAATTTTGCTGCAAGCCGTTCTGAAACCGATCGGCAAATTACTCAAAATGCTTAACTCGCCGAGAAAATCACTTTCATTCCAAAATGAATGTTTGGCACAAAATAGTTAATATTGATGCATTCCGTTCTGAAACCAATCGGCAAATTACTCAAAATGCTTAATTCGCCGAGTTAATCACTTTATTTCAACAATGTGTGTTTGGGAAATAATAGTTAATTTTGATGCAAGCCGTTCTGAAACTAACCGGCAAATTACTCACAATGCTGAACTCGCCGAGAAAATCACTTTTATTCCACAATGAATATTTGACAAAAAATAGTTAATTTTGATGCAAGCCGTTCTGAAACTTACCGGCAAATACTCAAAATGCTTAACTCGCCGAGAAAATCACTTTAATTCCACAATGAATGATTGACAAAAAATAGTTAATTTTGCTGCAAGCCGTTCTGAAACCAATCGGCAAATTACTCAAAATGCTTAATTCGCCGAGAAAATCTCTTTATTTCAACAATGAGTGTTTGGGAAATTATAGTTAATTTTGATGCACGCCGTTCTGAAACCAACCGGCAAATTACTCAAAATGCTTAAGTGGCTGAGAAAATCACTTTATTTCAACAATGAGTGTTTGGGAAATAATAGTTAATTTTGATGCAAGGCGTTCTGAAACCAACCGGCAAATTACTCAAAATGCTTAACTCACCGAGAAAATCACTTTATTTCAATAATGAAGGTTTGGGAAAAAAATAGTTAATTTTGATGCAAGGCGTTCTGAAACCAACCGGCAAATTACTCAAAATGCTTAACTCGCTGAGAAAATCACTTTCATTCCAAAATGAATGATTGGCAAAAAATAGTTAATTTTGATGCAAGCCGTTCTGAAACCAACAGGCAAATTAATCAAGATGCTTAACTCGCTGAGAAAATCACTTTATTTCCACAATGAATGTTTGGGAAATAATAGTTAATTTTGATGCAAGCCGTTCTGAAACCAACCGGCAAATTACTCACAATGCTCAACTCGCCGAGAAAATCACTATTTCCCCAAATGAATATTTGGGGGAAAATAGTTAATTTTGATGCAAGCCGTTCTGAAACCAACCGGCAAATTACTCAAAATGCTTAACTCACGGAGAAAATCACTTTCATTCCAAAATGAATGATTGGCAAAAAATAGTTAATTTTGATGCAAGCCGTTCTGAAACCAACCGGCAAATTACTCAAAATGCTTAACTCGCTGAGAAAATCACTTTATTTCCACAATGAATGATTGACAAAAAATAGTTAATTTTGCTGCAAGGCGTTCTGAAACCATCCGGCAAATTATTCAAAATGCTTAACTCGCCGAGAAAATCACTTTTTTTCCACAATGAATGATTGACAAAAAATAGTTAATTTTGATGCAAGCCGTTCTGAAACCAACCGGCAAATTACTCAAAATGCTTAACTCACCGAGAAAATCACTTTATTTCAATAATGAATGTTTGGGAAAAAAATAGTTAATTTTGATGCAAGCCGTTCTGAAACCAACCGGCAAATTACTCAAAATGCTTAACTCGCTGAGAAAATCACTTTATTTCGCCAAATGAATATTTGGGGGGAAATAGTTAATTTTGATGCATGCCGTTCTGAAACCAACCGGCAAATTACTCAAAATGCTTAACTCACGGAGAAAATCACTTTCATTCCAAAATGAATGATTGGCAAAAAATAGTTAATTCTGATGCAAGCCGTTCTGAAACCAACCGGCAAATTACTCAAAATGCTTAACTCACCGAGAAAATCACTTTACTTCAATAATGAATGTTTGGGAAAAAAATAGTTAATTTTGATGCAAGGCGTTCTGAAACCAACCGGCAAATTACTCAAAATGCTTAACGCGCTGAGAAAATCACTTTCATTCCAAAATGAATGATTGGCAAAAAATAGTTAATTTTGATGCAAGGCGTTCTGAAACCAACCGGCAAATTACTCAAAATGCTTAACGCGCTGAGAAAATCACTTTCATTCCAAAATGAATGATTGGCAAAAAATAGTTAATTTTGATGCAAGCCGTTCTGAAACCAACCGGCAAATTACTCAAAATGCTTAACTCGCTGAGAAAATCACTTTATTTCCACAATGAATGATTGACAAAAAATAGTTAATTTTGCTGCAAGGCGTTCTGAAACCATCCGGCAAATTATTCAAAATGCTTAACTCGCCGAGAAAATCACTTTTATTCCACAGTGAATGTTTGACAAAAAATAGATAATTTTGATGCAAGCCGTTCTGAAACCAACCGGCAACTTACTCAAAATGCTTAACTCGCCGAAAAAATCACTTTATTTCAACAATGAATGTTTGGGGAAAAAAAGTTAATTTTGATGCAAGCCGTTCTGAAACCAACCGGCAAATTACTCACAATGCTTAACTCGCCGAGAAAATCACTTTTATTCCACAATGAATATTTGACAAAAAATAGTTAATTTTGATGCAAGCCGTTCTGAAACTTACCGGCAAATACTCAAAATGTTTAACTCGCCGAGAAAATCACTTTAATTCCAGAATGAATGATTGACGAAAAATAGTTAATTTTGCTGCAAGCCGTTCTGAAACCAATCGGCAAATTACTCAAAATGCTTAACTCGCCGAGAAAATCACTTTCATTCCAAAATGAATGTTTGGCACAAAATAGTTAATACTGATGCATTCCGTTCTGAAACCAATCGGCAAATTACTCAAAATGCTTAATTCGCCGAGAAAATCTCTTTATTTTAAGAATGAGTGTTTGGGAAATAATAGTTAATTTTGATGCAAGCCGTTCTGAAACCAACCGGCAAATTACTCAAAATGCTTAACTCGCTGAGAAAATCACTTCATTTCCACAATGAATGATTGACAAAAAATAGTTAATTTTGATGCAAGCCGTTCTGAAACCAACCGGCAAATTACTCACAATGCTCAACTCGCCGACAAAATCACTATTTTCCCAAATGAATATTTGGGGAAAAATAGTTAATTTTGATGCAAGCCGCTCTGAAACCAACCGGCAAATTACTCAAAATGCTTCACTCGCTGAGAAAATCACTTTCATTCCAAAATGAATGATTGGCAAAAAATAGTTAATTTTGATGCAAGCCGTTCTGAAACCAACCGGCAAATTACTCAAAATGCTTCGCTCGCTGAGAAAATCACTTTTTTTCCACAATGAATGATTGACAAAAAATAGTTAATTTTGCTGCAAGGCGTTCTGAAACCATCCGGCAAATTATTCAAAATGCTTAACCCGCCGAGAAAATCACTTTTATTCCACAATGAATGTTAGACAAAAAATAGTTAATTTTGATGGAAGCCGTTCTGAAACCAACCGGCAAATTACTCAAAATGCTTAACTCGCTGAGAAAATCACTTTATTTCCACAATGAATGATTGACAAAAAATAGTTAATTTTGCTGCAAGGCGTTCTGAAACCAACCGGCAAATTACTCAATATGCTTAACTCACCGAGAAAATCACTTTATTTCAATAATGAATGTTTGGGAAAAAAATAGTTAATTTTGATGCAAGGCGTTCTGAAACCAACCGGCAACTTACTCAAAATGCTTAACTCGCCGAAAAAATCACTTTATTTCAACAATGAATGTTTGGGAAAAAAAAGTTAATTTTGATGCAAGCCGTTCTGAAACCAACCGGCAAATTACTCACAATCCTTAACTCGCCGAGAAAATCACTTTTATTCCACAATGAATATTTGACAAAAAATAGTTAATTTTGATGCAAGCCGTTCTGAAACTTACCGGCAAATACTCAAAATGTTTAACTCGCCGAGAAAATCACTTTAATTCCACAATGAATGATTGACGAAAAATAGTTAATTTTGCTGCAAGCCGTTCTGAAACCAATCGGCAAATTACTCAAAATGCTTAACTCGCCGAGAAAATCACTTTCATTCCAAAATGAATGGTTGGCACAAAATAGGTAATATTGATGCATTCCGTTCTGAAACCAATCGGCAAATTACTCAAAATGCTTAATTCGCCGAGAAAATCACTTTATTTCACCAATGAGTGTTTGGGAAATAACAGTTAATTTTGATGCAAGCCGTTCTGAAACCAACCGGCAAATTACTCACAATGCTTAACTCGCCGAGAAAATCACTTTTATTCCACAATGAATGTTTTGCAAAAAATAGTTAATTGTGATGCAAGCCGTTCTGAAACCAACCGGCAAATTACTCAAAATGCTTAACTCGCTGAGAAAATCACTTTATTTCCACAATGAATGTTTGGGAAATAATAGTTAATTTTGATGCAAGCCGTTCTGAAACCAACCGGCAAATTACTCACAATGCTCAACTCGCCGAGAAAATCACTATTTCCCCAAATGAATATTTGGGGGAAAATAGTTAATTTTGATGCAAGCCGTTCTGAAACCAACCGGCAAATTACTCAAAATGCTTAACTCACGGAGAAAATCACTTTCATTCCAAAATAAATTATTGGCAAAAAATAGTTAATTTTGATGCAAGCCGTTCTGAAACCAACCGGCAAATTACTCAAAATGCTTAACTCGCCGAGAAAATCACTTTTATTCCACAATGAATATTTGACAAAAAATAGTTAATTTTGATGCAAGCCGTGCTGAAACTTACCGGCAAATACTCAAAATGTTTAACTCGCCGAGAAAATCACTTTAATTCCACAATGAATGATTGACGAAAAATAGTTAATTTTGCTGCAAGCCGTTCTGAAACCAACCGGCAACTTACTCAAAATGCTTAACTCGCCGAAAAAATCACTTTATTTCAACAATGAATGTTTGGGAAAAAAAGGTTAATTTTGATGCAAGCCGTTCTGAAACCAACCGGCAAATTACTCACAATGCTTAACTCGCCGAGAAAATCACTTTTATTCCACAATGAATATTTGACAAAAAATAGTTAATTTTGATGCAAGCCGTTCTGAAACTTACCGGCAAATACTCAAAATGTTTCACTCGCCGAGAAAATCACTTTAATTCCACAATGAATGATTGACGAAAAATATTTAATTTTGCTGCAAGCCGTTCTGAAACCGATCGGCAAATTACTCAAAATGCTTAACTCGCCGAGAAAATCACTTTCATTCCAAAATGAATGTTTGGCACAAAATAGTTAATATTGATGCATTCCGTTCTGAAACCAATCGGCAAATTACTCAAAATGCTTAATTCGCCGAGAAAATCACTTTATTTCAACAATGAGTGTTTGGGAAATAATAGTTAATTTTGTGCAAGCCGTTCTGAAACCAACCGGGAAATTGCTCAAAATGCTTAACTCGCTTAGGAATTCACTTTCATTCCAAAATGAATGACTGGCAAAAAATAGTTAATTTTGATGCAAGCCGTTCTGAAACCAACCGGCAAATTACTCAAAATGCTTAACTCGCTGAGAAAATCACTTTATTTCCACAATGAATGATTGACAAAAAATAGTTAATTTTGCTGCAAGGCGTTCTGAAACCATCCGGCAAATTATTCAAAATGCTTAACTCGCCGAGAAAATCACTTTTATTCCATAGTGAATGTTTGACAAAAAATAGTTAATTTTGATGCAAGCCGTTCTGAAACCAACCGGCAACTTACTCAAAATGCTTAACTCGCCGAAAAAATCACTTTATTTCAACAATGAATGTTTGGGAAAAAAAGGTTAATTTTGATGCAAGCCGTTCTGAAACCAACCGGCAAATTACTCACAATGCTTAACTCGCCGAGAAAATCACTTTTATTCCACAATGAATATTTGACAAAAAATAGTTAATTTTGATGCAAGCCGTTCTGAAACTTACCGGCAAATACTCAAAATGTTTCACTCGCCGAGAAAATCACTTTAATTCCACAATGAATGATTGACGAAAAATATTTAATTTTGCTGCAAGCCGTTCTGAAACCGATCGGCAAATTACTCAAAATGCTTAACTCGCCGAGAAAATCACTTTCATTCCAAAATGAATGTTTGGCACAAAATAGTTAATATTGATGCATTCCGTTCTGAAACCAATCGGCAAATTACTCAAAATGCTTAATTCGCCGAGTTAATCACTTTATTTCAACAATGTGTGTTTGGGAAATAATAGTTAATTTTGATGCAAGCCGTTCTGAAACTAACCGGCAAATTACTCACAATGCTGAACTCGCCGAGAAAATCACTTTTATTCCACAATGAATATTTGACAAAAAATAGTTAATTTTGATGCAAGCCGTTCTGAAACTTACCGGCAAATACTCAAAATGCTTAACTCGCCGAGAAAATCACTTTAATTCCACAATGAATGATTGACAAAAAATAGTTAATTTTGCTGCAAGCCGTTCTGAAACCAATCGGCAAATTACTCAAAATGCTTAATTCGCCGAGAAAATCACTTTATTTCAACAATGAGTGTTTGGGAAATTATAGTTAATTTTGATGCACGCCGTTCTGAAACCAACCGGCAAATTACTCAAAATGCTTAACTCGCTGAGAAAATCACTTTATTTCAACAATGAGTGTTTGGGAAATAATAGTTAATTTTGATGCAAGGCGTTCTGAAACCAACCGGCAAATTACTCAAAATGCTTAACTCACCGAGAAAATCACTTTATTTCAATAATGAAGGTTTGGGAAAAAAATAGTTAATTTTGATGCAAGGCGTTCTGAAACCAACCGGCAAATTACTCAAAATGCTTAACTCGCTGAGAAAATCACTTTCATTCCAAAATGAATGATTGGCAAAAAATAGTTAATTTTGATGCAAGCCGTTCTGAAACCAACAGGCAAATTAATCAAGATGCTTAACTCGCTGAGAAAATCACTTTATTTCCACAATGAATGTTTGGGAAATAATAGTTAATTTTGATGCAAGCCGTTCTGAAACCAACCGGCAAATTACTCACAATGCTCAACTCGCCGAGAAAATCACTATTTCCCCAAATGAATATTTGGGGGAAAATAGTTAATTTTGATGCAAGCCGTTCTGAAACCAACCGGCAAATTACTCAAAATGCTTAACTCACGGAGAAAATCACTTTCATTCCAAAATGAATGATTGGCAAAAAATAGTTAATTTTGATGCAAGCCGTTCTGAAACCAACCGGCAAATTACTCAAAATGCTTAACTCGCTGAGAAAATCACTTTATTTCCACAATGAATGATTGACAAAAAATAGTTAATTTTGCTGCAAGGCGTTCTGAAACCATCCGGCAAATTATTCAAAATGCTTAACTCGCCGAGAAAATCACTTTTTTTCCACAATGAATGATTGACAAAAAATAGTTAATTTTGATGCAAGCCGTTCTGAAACCAACCGGCAAATTACTCAAAATGCTTAACTCACCGAGAAAATCACTTTATTTCAATAATGAATGTTTGGGAAAAAAATAGTTAATTTTGATGCAAGCCGTTCTGAAACCAACCGGCAAATTACTCAAAATGCTTAAATCGCTGAGAAAATCACTTTATTTCCCCAAATGAATATTTGGGGGGAAATAGTTAATTTTGATGCATGCCGTTCTGAAACCAACCGGCAAATTACTCAAAATGCTTAACTCACGGAGAAAATCACTTTCATTCCAAAATGAATGATTGGCAAAAAATAGTTAATTCTGATGCAAGCCGTTCTGAAACCAACCGGCAAATTACTCAAAATGCTTAACTCACCGAGAAAATCACTTTACTTCAATAATGAATGTTTGGGAAAAAAATAGTTAATTTTGATGCAAGGCGTTCTGAAACCAACCGGCAAATTACTCAAAATGCTTAACGCGCTGAGAAAATCACTTTCATTCCAAAATGAATGATTGGCAAAAAATAGTTAATTTTGATGCAAGGCGTTCTGAAACCAACCGGCAAATTACTCAAAATGCTTAACGCGCTGAGAAAATCACTTTCATTCCAAAATGAATGATTGGCAAAAAATAGTTAATTTTGATGCAAGCCGTTCTGAAACCAACCGGCAAATTACTCAAAATGCTTAACTCGCTGAGAAAATCACTTTATTTCCACAATGAATGATTGACAAAAAATAGTTAATTTTGCTGCAAGGCGTTCTGAAACCATCCGGCAAATTATTCAAAATGCTTAACTCGCCGAGAAAATCACTTTTATTCCACAGTGAATGTTTGACAAAAAATAGATAATTTTGATGCAAGCCGTTCTGAAACCAACCGGCAACTTACTCAAAATGCTTAACTCGCCGAAAAAATCACTTTATTTCAACAATGAATGTTTGGGGAAAAAAAGTTAATTTTGATGCAAGCCGTTCTGAAACCAACCGGCAAATTACTCACAATGCTTAACTCGCCGAGAAAATCACTTTTATTCCACAATGAATATTTGACAAAAAATAGTTAATTTTGATGCAAGCCGTTCTGAAACTTACCGGCAAATACTCAAAATGTTTAACTCGCCGAGAAAATCACTTTAATTCCAGAATGAATGATTGACGAAAAATAGTTAATTTTGCTGCAAGCCGTTCTGAAACCAATCGGCAAATTACTCAAAATGCTTAACTCGCCGAGAAAATCACTTTCATTCCAAAATGAATGTTTGGCACAAAATAGTTAATACTGATGCATTCCGTTCTGAAACCAATCGGCAAATTACTCAAAATGCTTAATTCGCCGAGAAAATCTCTTTATTTTAAGAATGAGTGTTTGGGAAATAATAGTTAATTTTGATGCAAGCCGTTCTGAAACCAACCGGCAAATTACTCAAAATGCTTAACTCGCTGAGAAAATCACTTCATTTCCACAATGAATGATTGACAAAAAATAGTTAATTTTGATGCAAGCCGTTCTGAAACCAACCGGCAAATTACTCACAATGCTCAACTCGCCGACAAAATCACTATTTTCCCAAATGAATATTTGGGGAAAAATAGTTAATTTTGATGCAAGCCGCTCTGAAACCAACCGGCAAATTACTCAAAATGCTTCACTCGCTGAGAAAATCACTTTCATTCCAAAATGAATGATTGGCAAAAAATAGTTAATTTTGATGCAAGCCGTTCTGAAACCAACCGGCAAATTACTCAAAATGCTTCGCTCGCTGAGAAAATCACTTTTTTTCCACAATGAATGATTGACAAAAAATAGTTAATTTTGCTGCAAGGCGTTCTGAAACCATCCGGCAAATTATTCAAAATGCTTAACCCGCCGAGAAAATCACTTTTATTCCACAATGAATGTTAGACAAAAAATAGTTAATTTTGATGGAAGCCGTTCTGAAACCAACCGGCAAATTACTCAAAATGCTTAACTCGCTGAGAAAATCACTTTATTTCCACAATGAATGATTGACAAAAAATAGTTAATTTTGCTGCAAGGCGTTCTGAAACCAACCGGCAAATTACTCAATATGCTTAACTCACCGAGAAAATCACTTTATTTCAATAATGAATGTTTGGGAAAAAAATAGTTAATTTTGATGCAAGGCGTTCTGAAACCAACCGGCAACTTACTCAAAATGCTTAACTCGCCGAAAAAATCACTTTATTTCAACAATGAATGTTTGGGAAAAAAAAGTTAATTTTGATCAAGCCGTTCTGAAACCAACCGGCAAATTACTCACAATCCTTAACTCGCCGAGAAAATCACTTTTATTCCACAATGAATATTTGACAAAAAATAGTTAATTTTGATGCAAGCCGTTCTGAAACTTACCGGCAAATACTCAAAATGTTTAACTCGCCGAGAAAATCACTTTAATTCCACAATGAATGATTGACGAAAAATAGTTAATTTTGCTGCAAGCCGTTCTGAAACCAATCGGCAAATTACTCAAAATGCTTAACTCGCCGAGAAAATCACTTTCATTCCAAAATGAATGGTTGGCACAAAATAGGTAATATTGATGCATTCCGTTCTGAAACCAATCGGCAAATTACTCAAAATGCTTAATTCGCCGAGAAAATCACTTTATTTCACCAATGAGTGTTTGGGAAATAACAGTTAATTTTGATGCAAGCCGTTCTGAAACCAACCGGCAAATTACTCACAATGCTTAACTCGCCGAGAAAATCACTTTTATTCCACAATGAATGTTTTGCAAAAAATAGTTAATTTTGATGCAAGCCGTTCTGAAACCAACCGGCAAATTACTCAAAATGCTTAACTCGCTGAGAAAATCACTTTATTTCCACAATGAATGTTTGGGAAATAATAGTTAATTTTGATGCAAGCCGTTCTGAAACCAACCGGCAAATTACTCACAATGCTCAACTCGCCGAGAAAATCACTATTTCCCCAAATGAATATTTGGGGGAAAATAGTTAATTTTGATGCAAGCCGTTCTGAAACCAACCGGCAAATTACTCAAAATGCTTAACTCACGGAGAAAATCACTTTCATTCCAAAATAAATTATTGGCAAAAAATAGTTAATTTTGATGCAAGCCGTTCTGAAACCAACCGGCAAATTACTCAAAATGCTTAACTCGCCGAGAAAATCACTTTTATTCCACAATGAATATTTGACAAAAAATAGTTAATTTTGATGCAAGCCGTGCTGAAACTTACCGGCAAATACTCAAAATGTTTAACTCGCCGAGAAAATCACTTTAATTCCACAATGAATGATTGACGAAAAATAGTTAATTTTGCTGCAAGCCGTTCTGAAACCATTCGGCAAATTACTCAAAATGCTTAACTCGCCGAGAAAATCACTTTCATTCCAAAATGAATGGTTGGCACAAAATAGTTAATATTGATGCATTCCGTTCTGAAACCAATCGGCAAATTACTCAAAATGCTTAATTCGCCGAGAAAATCACTTTATTTCACCAATGAGTGTTTGGGAAATAACAGTTAATTTTGATGCAAGCCGTTCTGAAACCAACCGGCAAATTACTCACAATGCTCAACTCGCCGAGAAAATCACTATTTTCCCAAATGAATATTTGGGGGAAAATAGTTAATTTTGATGCAAGCCGTTCTGAAACCAACCGGCAAATTACTCAAAATGCTTAACTCACGGAGAAAATCACTTTCATTCCAAAATGAATGATTGGCAAAAAATAGTTAATTTTGATGCAAGCCGTTCTGAAACCAATCGGCAAATTACTCAAAATGCTTAACTCGCTGAGAAAATCACTTCATTTCCACAATGAATGATTGACAAAAAATAGTTAATTTTGCTGCAAGGCGTTCTGAAACCATCCGGCAAATTATTCAAAATGCTTAACTCGCCGAGAAAATCACTTTTATTCCACAGTGAATGTTTGACAAAAAATAGTTAATTTTGATGCAAGCCGTTCTGAAACCAACCGGCAACTTACTCAAAATGCTTAACTCGCCGAAAAAATCACTTTATTTCAACAATGAATGTTTGGGAAAAAAAGGTTAATTTTGATGCAAGCCGTTCTGAAACAAACCGGCAAATTACTCACAATGCTTAACTCGCCGAGAAAATCACTTTTATTCCACAATGAATATTTGACAAAAAATAGTTAATTTTGATGCAAGCCGTTCTGAAACTTACCGGCAAATACTCAAAATGTTTCACTCGCCGAGAAAATCACTTTAATTCCACAATGAATGATTGACGAAAAATATTTAATTTTGCTGCAAGCCGTTCTGAAACCGATCGGCAAATTACTCAAAATGCTTAACTCGCCGAGAAAATCACTTTCATTCCAAAATGAATGTTTGGCACAAAATAGTTAATATTGATGCATTCCGTTCTGAAACCAATCGGCAAATTACTCAAAATGCTTAATTCGCCGAGAAAATCACTTTATTTCAACAATGAGTGTTTGGGAAATAATAGTTAATTTTGTGCAAGCCGTTCTGAAACCAACCGGGAAATTGCTCAAAATGCTTAACTCGCTTAGAAATTCACTTTCATTCCAAAATGAATGACTGGCAAAAAATAGTTAATTTTGATGCAAGCCGTTCTGAAACCAACCGGCAAATTACTCAAAATGCTTAACTCGCTGAGAAAATCACTTTATTTCCACAATGAATGATTGACAAAAAATAGTTAATTTTGATGCAAGCCGTTCTGAAACCAACCGGCAAATTACTCACAATGCTCAACTCGCCGACAAAATCACTTTTATTCCACAATGAATGTTTGACAAAAAATAGTTAATTTTGATGCAAGCCGTTCTGAAACCAACCGGCAAATTACTCAAAATGCTTAACTCGCTGAGAAAATCATTTCATTCCAAAATGAATGATTGGCAAAAAATAGTTAATTTTGATGCAAGCCGTTCTGAAACCAACCGGCAAATTACTCAAAATGCTTAACTCGCTGAGAAAATCACTTTATTTCCACAATGAATGATTGACAATAAAATAGTTAATTTTGCTGCAAGCCGTTCTGAAACCATCCGGCAAATTATTCAAAATCCTTCACTCGCCGAGAAAATCACTTTCATTCCAAAATGAATGTTTGGCAAAAAATAGTTAATTTTGATGCAAGCCGTTCTGAAACCAACCGGCAACTTACTCAAAATGCTTAACTCGCCGAAAAAATCACTTTATTTCAACAATGAATGTTTGGGAAAAAAAAGTTAATTTTGATGCAAGCCGTTCTGAAACCAACCGGCAAATTACTCACAATGCTTAACTCGCCGAGAAAATCACTTTTATTCCACAATGAATATTTGACAAAAAATAGTTAATTTTGATGCAAGCCGTTCTGAAACTTACTGGCAAATACTCAAAATGTTTAACTCGCCGAGAAAATCACTTTAATTCCACAATGAATGATTGACGAAAAATAGTTAATTTTGCTGCAAGCCGTTCTGAAACCAATCGGCAAATTACTCAAAATGCTTCACTCGCCGAGAAAATCACTTTATTTCCACAATGAATGTTTGGGAAATAATAGTTAATTTTGATGCAAGCCGTTCTGAAACCAACCGGCAAATTACTCACAATGCTCAACTCGCCGAGAAAATCACTATTTTCCCAAATGAATATTTGGGGGAAAATAGTTAATTTTGATGCAAGCCGTTCTGAAACCAACCGGCAAATTACTCAAAATGCTTAACTCACGGAGAAAATCACTTTCATTCCAAAATGAATGATTGGCAAAAAATAGTTAATTTTGATGCAAGCCGTTCTGAAACCAATCGGCAAATTACTCAAAATGCTTAACTCGCTGAGAAAATCACTTTATTTCCACAATGAATGATTGACAAAAAATAGTTAATTTTGCTGCAAGGCGTTCTGAAACCATCCGGCAAATTATTCAAAATGCTTAACTCGCCGAGAAAATCACTTTTATTCCACAGTGAATGTTTGACAAAAAATAGTTAATTTTGATGCAAGCCGTTCTGAAACCAACCGGCAACTTACTCAAAATGCTTAACTCGCCGAAAAAATCACTTTATTTCAACAATGAATGTTTGGGAAAAAAAAGTTAATTTTGATGCAAGCCGTTCTGAAACCAACCGGCAAATTACTCACAATGCTTAACTCGCCGAGAAAATCACTTTTATTCCACAATGAATATTTGACAAAAAATAGTTAATTTTGATGCAAGCCGTTCTGAAACTTACCGGCAAATACTCAAAATGTTTAACTCGCCGAGAAAATCACTTTAATTCCACAATGAATGATTGACGAAAAATATTTAATTTTGCTGCAAGCCGTTCTGAAACCAATCGGCAAATTACTCAAAATGCTTAACTCGCCGAGAAAATCACTTTCATTCCAAAATGAATGTTTGGCACAAAATAGTTAATATTGATGCATTCCGTTCTGAAACCAATCGGCAAATTACTCAAAATGCTTAATTCGCCGAGAAAATCACTTTATTTCAACAATGAGTGTTTGGGAAATAATAGTTAATTTTGTGCAAGCCGTTCTGAAACTTACCGGCAAATTACTCAAAATGCTTAACTCACTGAGAAAATCACTTTCATTCCAAAATGAATGACTGGCAAAAAATAGTTAATTTTGATGCAAGCCGTTCTGAAACCAACCGGCAAATTACTCAAAATGCTTAACTCGCTGAGAAAATCACTTTATTTCCACAATGAATGATTGACAAAAAATAGTTAATTTTGATGCAAGCCGTTCTGAAACCAACCGGCAAATTACTCACAATGCTCAACTCGCCGACAAAATCACTATTTTCCCAAATGAATATTTGGGGAAAAATAGTTAATTTTGATGCAAGCCGCTCTGAAACCAACCGGCAAATTACTCAAAATGCTTAACTCGCTGAGAAAATCATTTTCAATCCAAAATGAATGATTGGCAAAAAATAGTTAATTTTGATGCAAGCCGTTCTGAAACCAACCGGCAAATTACTCAAAATGCTTCGCTCGCTGAGAAAATCACTTTATTTCCACAATAAATGATTGACAAAAAATAGTTAATTTTGCTGGAAGCCGTTCTGATACCATCCGGCAAATTATTCAAAATGCTTAACTCGCCGAGAAAATCACTTTTATTCCACAATGAATGTTTGACAAAAAATAGTTAATTTTGATGCAAGCCGTTCTGAAACCAACCGGCAAATTACTCAAAATGCTTAACTCGCTGAGAAAATCATTTCATTCCAAAATGAATGATTGGCAAAAAATAGTTAATTTTGATGCAAGCCGTTCTGAAACCAACCGGCAAATTACTCAAAATGCTTAACTCGCTGAGAAAATCACTTTATTTCCACAATGAATGATTGACAATAAAATAGTTAATTTTGCTGCAAGCCGTTCTGAAACCATCCGGCAAATTATTCAAAATCCTTCACTCGCCGAGAAAATCACTTTCATTCCAAAATGAATGTTTGGCAAAAAATAGTTAATTTTGATGCAAGCCGTTCTGAAACCAACCGGCAACTTAATCAAAATGCTTAACTCGCCGAGAAAATCACTTTATTTCAACAATGAATGTTTGGGGAAAAAAAGTTAATTTTGATGCAAGCCGTTCTGAAACCAACCGGCAAATTACTCACAATGCTTAACTCGCCGAGAAAATCACTTTTATTCCACAATGAATATTTGACAAAAAATAGTTAATTTTGATGCAAGCCGTTCTGAAACTTACCGGCAAATACTCAAAATGCTTAACTCGCCGAGAAAATCACTTTCATTCCAAAATGAATGTTTGGCAAAAAATAGTTCATATTGATGCATTCCGTTCTGAAACCAATCGGCAAATTACTCAAAATGCTTAATTCGCCGAGTTAATCACTTTATTTCAACAATGAGTGTTTGGGAAATAATAGTTAATTTTGATGCAAGCCGTTCTGAAACTAACCGGCAAATTACTCACAATGCTCAACTCGCCGAGAAAATCACTATTGTCCCAAATGAATATTTGGGGGAAAATAGTTAATTTTGATGCAAGCCGTTCTGAAACCAAGCGGCAAATTACTCAAAATGCTTAACTCACGGAGAAAATCACTTTCATTCCAAAATGAATGATTGGCAAAAAATAGTTAATTTTGATGCAAGCCGTTCTGAAACCAACCGGCAAATTACTCAAAATGCTTAACTCGCTGAGAAAATCACTTTATTTCCACAATGAATGATTGACAAAAAATAGTTAATTTTGATGCAAGCCGTTCTGAAACCAACCGGCAACTTAATCAAAATGCTTAACTCGCCGAAAAAATCACTTTATTTCAACAATGAATCTTTGGGAAAAAAAAGTTAATTTTGATGCAAGACGTTCTGAAACCAACCGGCAAATTACTCACAATGCTGAACTCGCCGAGAAAATCACTTTTATTCCACAATGAATATTTGACAAAAAATAGTTAATTTTGATGCAAGCCGTTCTGAAACTTACCGGCAAATACTCAAAATGCTTAACTCGCCGAGAAAATCACTTTAATTCCACAATGAATGATTGACAAAAAATAGTTAATTTTGCTGCAAGCCGTTCTGAAACCAATCGGCAAATTACTCAAAATGCTTAACTCGCCGAGAAAATCACTTTCATTCCAAAATGAATGTTTGGCAAAAAATAGTTAATTTTGATGCAAGCCGTTCTGAAACCAACCGGCAACTTACTCAAAATGCTTAACTCGCCGAGAAAATCACTTTATTTCAACAATGAATGTTTGGGGAAAAAAAGTTAATTTTGATGCAAGCCGTTCTGAAACCAACCGGCAAATTACTCACAATGCTTAACTCGCCGAGAAAATCACTTTTATTCCACAATGAATGTTTTGCAAAAAATAGTTAATTTTGATGCAAGCCGTTCTGAAACCAACCGGCAAATTACTCAAAATGCTTAACTCTCTGAGAAAATCACTTTATTTCCACAATGAATGATTGACAAAAAATAGTTAATTTTGATGCAAGCCGCTCTGAAACCAACCGGCAAATTACTCAAAATGCTTCACTCGCTGAGAAAATCACTTTCATTCCAAAATGAATGATTGGCAAAAAATAGTTAATTTTGATGCAAGCCGTTCTGAAACCAACCGGCAAATTACTCAAAATGCTTAACTCGCTGAGAAAATCACTTTATTTCCACAATGAATGTTTGGGAAATAATAGTTAATTTTGATGCAAGCCGTTCTGAAACCAACCGGCAAATTACTCACAATGCTCAACTCGCCGAGAAAATCACTATTTCCACAAATGAATATTTGGGGGAAAATAGTTAATTTTGATGCAAGCCGTTCTGAAACCAACCGGCAAATTACTCAAAATGCTTAACTCACGGAGAAAATCACTTTCATTCCAAAATGAATTATTGGCAAAAAATAGTTAATTTTGATGCAAGCCGTTCTGAAACCAACCGGCAAATTACTCAAAATGCTTAACTCGCCGAGAAAATCACTTTTATTCCACAGTGAATGTTTGACAAAAAATAGTTAATTTTGATGCAAGCCGTTCTGAAACCAACCGGCAACTTACTCAAAATGCTTAACTCGCCGAAAAAATCACTTTATTTGAACAATGAATGTTTGGGAAAAAAAAAGTTAATTTTGATGCAAGCCGTTCTGAAACCAACCGGCAAATTACTCACAATGCTTAACTCGCCGAGAAAATCACTTTTATTCCACAATGAATATTTGACAAAAAATAGTTAATTTTGATGCAAGCCGTTCTGAAACCAACCGGCAACTTACTCAAAATGCTTAACTCCCCGAAAAAATCACTTTATTTCAAGAATGAATGTTTGGGAAAAAAAAGTTAATTTTGATGCAAGCCGTTCTGAAACCAACGGGCAAATTACTCACAATGCTTAACTCGCCGAGAAAATCACTTTTATTCCACAATGAATATTTGACAAAAAATAGTTAATTTTGATGCAAGCCGTTCTGAAACTTACCGGCAAATACTCAAAATGTTTAACTCGCCGAGAAAATCACTTTAATTCCACAATGAATGATTGACGAAAAATAGTTAATTTTGCTGCAAGCCGTTCTGAAACCAATCGGCAAATTACTCAAAATGCTTAACTCGCCGAGAAAATCACTTTCATTCCAAAATGAATGGTTGGCACAAAATAGTTAATATTGATGCATTCCGTTCTGAAACCAATCGGCAAATTACTCAAAATGCTTAATTCGCCGAGAAAATCACTTTATTTCACCAATGAGTGTTTGGGAAATAACAGTTAATTTTGATGCAAGCCGTTCTGAAACCAACCGGCAAATTACTCACAATGCTTAACTCGCCGAGAAAATCACTTTTATTCCACAATGAATGTTTTGCAAAAAATAGTTAATTTTGATGCAAGCCGTTCTGAAACCAACCGGCAAATTACTCAAAATGCTTAACTCGCTGAGAAAATCACTTTATTTCCACAATGAATGATTGACAAAAAATAGTTAATTTTGATGCAAGCCGTTCTGAAACCAACCGGCAAATTACTCACAATGCTCAACTCGCCGACAAAATCACTATTTTCCCAAATGAATATTTGGGGAAAAATAGTTAATTTTGATGCAAGCCGCTCTGAAACCAACCGGCAAATTACTCACAATGCTTAACTCGCCGAGAAAATCACTTTTATTCCACAATGAATATTTGACAAAAAATAGTTAATTTTGATGCAAGCCGTTCTGAAACTTACCGGCAAATACTCAAAATGTTTAACTCGCCGAGAAAATCACTTTAATTCCACAATGAATGATTGACGAAAAATAGTTAATTTTGCTGCAAGCCGTTCTGAAACCAATCGGCAAATTACTCAAAATGCTTAACTCGCCGAGAAAATCACTTTCATTCCAAAATGAATGTTTGGCACAAAATAGTTAATATTGATGCATTCCGTTCTGAAACCAATCGGCAAATTACTCAAAATGCTTAATTCGCCGAGAAAATCACTTTATTTCAACAATGAGTGTTTGGGAAATAATAGTTAATTTTGATGCAAGCCGTTCTGAAACCAACCGGCAAATTACTCAAAATGCTTAACTCGCTGAGAAAATCACTTTCATTCCAAAATGAATGACTGGCAAAAAAATAGTTAATTTTGATGCAAGCCGTTCTGAAACCAACCGGCAAATTACTCAAAATGCTTAACTCGCTGAGAAAATCACTTTATTTCCACAATGAATGATTGACAAAAAATAGTTAATTTTGATGCAAGCCGTTCTGAAACCAATCGGCAAATTACTCACAATGCTCAACTCGCCGACAAAACCACTATTTTCACAAATGAATATTTGGGGAAAAATAGTTAATTTTGATGCAAGCCGCTCTGAAACCAACCGGCAAATTACTCAAAATGCTTAACTCGCTGAGAAAATCACTTTCATTCCAAAATGAATGATTGGCAAAAAATAGTTAATTTTGATGCAAGCCGTTCTGAAACCAACCGGCAAATTACTCAAAATTCTTCGCTCGCTGAGAAAATCACTTTTTTTCCACAATGAATGATTGACAAAAAATAGTTAATTTTGCTGCAAGGCGTTCTGAAACCATCCGGCAAATTATTCAAAATGCTTAACTCGCCGAGAAAATCACTTTTATTCCACAATGAATGTTAGACAAAAAATAGTTAATTTTGATGGAAGCCGTTCTGAAACCAACCGGCAAATTACTCAAAATGCTTAACTCGCTGAGAAAATCACTTTATTTCCACAATGAATGATTGACAAAAAATAGTTAATTTTGCTGCAAGGCGTTCTGAAAGCAACCGGCAAATTACACAAAATGCTTAACTCAGCGAGAAAATCACTTTATTTCAATAATGAATTTTTGGGACAAAAATAGTTAATTTTGATGCAAGGCGTTCTGAAACCAAACGGCAAATTACTCAAAATGCTTAACTCGCTGAGAAAATCACTTTCATTCCACAATGAATGTTTGACAAAAAATAGTTAATTCTGATGCAAGCCGTTCTGAAACCAACCGGCAAATTACTCAAAATGCTTAACTCACCGAGAAAATCACTTCATTTCAATAATGAATGTTTGGGAAAAACATAGTTAATTTTGATGCAAGGCGTTCTGAAACCAACCGGCAAATTACTCAAAATGCTTAACTCGCTGAGAAAATCACTTTCATTCCACAATGAATGTTTGGGAAATAATAGTTAATTTTGATGCAAGCCGTTCTGAAACCAACCGGCAAATTACTCACAATGCTCAACTCGCCGAGAAAATCACTATTTCCCCAAATGAATATTTGGGGGAAAATAGTTAATTTTGATGCAAGCCGTTCTGAAACCAACCGGCAACTTACTCAAAATGCTTAACTCGCCGAAAAAATCACTTTATTTCAACAATGAATGTTTGGGAAAAAAAAGTTAATTTTGATGCAAGCCGTCCTGAAACCAACCGGCAAATTACTCAAAATGCTTAACTCGCTGAGAAAATCACTTTCATTCCAAAATGAATGTTAGACAAAAAATAGTTAATTTTGATGGAAGCCGTTCTGAAACCAACCGGCAAATTACTCAAAATGCTTAACTCGCTGAGAAAATCACTTTATTTCCACAATGAATGATTGACAAAAAATAGTTAATTTTGCTGCAAGCCGTTCTGAAACCATCCGGCAAATTATTCAAAATGCTTAACTCGCCGAGACAATCACTTTCATTCCAAAATGAATGTTTGGCAAAAAATAGTTAATTTTGATGCAAGCCGTTCTGAAACCAACCGGCAACTTACTCAAAATGCTTAACTCGCCGAGAAAATCACTTTATTTCAATAATGAATGTTTGGGAAAAAAATAGTTAATTTTGATGCAAGGCGTTCTGAAACCAAACGGCAAATTACTCAAAATGCTTAACTCGCTGAGAAAATCACTTTCATTCCAAAATGAATGATTGGCAAAAAATAGTTAATTTTGATGCAAGCCGTTCTGAAACCAACCGGCAAATTACTCAAAATGCTTAACTCGCTGAGAAAATCACTTTATTTCCACAATGAATGTTTGGGAAATAATAGTTAATTTTGATGCAAGCCGTTCTGAAACCAACCGGCAAATTACTCGCAATGCTCAACTCGCCGAGAAAATCACTATTTCCCCAAATGAATATTTGGGGGAAAATAGTTAATTTTGATGCAAGCCGTTCTGAAACCAACCGGCAAATTACTCAAAATGCTTAACTCACGGAGAAAATCACTTTCATTCCAAAATGAATTATTGGCAAAAAATAGTTAATTTTGATGCAAGCCGTTCTGAAACCAACCGGCAAATTACTCAAAATGCTTAACTCGCCGAGAAAATCACTTTTATTCCACAATGAATATTTGACAAAAAATAGTTAATTTTGATGCAAGCCGTTCTGAAACTTACCGGCAAATACTCAAAATGTTTAACTCGCCGAGAAAATCACTTTAATTCCACAATGAATGATTGACGAAAAATAGTTAATTTTGCTGCAAGCCGTTCTGAAACCAATCGGCAAATTACTCAAAATGCTTAACTCGCCGAGAAAATCACTTTCATTCCAAAATGAATGGTTGGCACAAAATAGTTAATATTGATGCATTCCGTTCTGAAACCAATCGGCAAATTACTCAAAATGCTTAATTCGCCGAGAAAATCACTTTATTTCACCAATGAGTGTTTGGGAAATAACAGTTAATTTTGATGCAAGCCGTTCTGAAACCAACCGGCAAATTACTCACAATGCTTAACTCGCCGAGAAAATCACTTTTATTCCACAATGAATGTTTTGCAAAAAATAGTTAATTTTGATGCAAGCCGTTCTGAAACCAACCGGCAAATTACTTAAAATGCTTAACTCGCTGAGAAAATCACTTTATTTCCACAATGAATGATTGACAAAAAATAGTTAATTTTGATGCAAGCCGCTCTGAAACCAACCGGCAAATTACTCAAAATGCTTCACTCGCTGAGAAAATCACTTTCATTCCAAAATGAATGATTGGCAAAAAATAGTTAATTTTGATGCAAGCCGTTCTGAAACAAACCGGGAAATTACTCAAAATGCTTAACTCGCTGAGAAAATCACTTTATTTCCACAATGAATGTTTGGGAAATAATAGTTAATTTTGATGCAAGCCGTTCTGAAACCAACCGGCAAATTACTCACAATGCTCAACTCGCCGAGAAAATCACTATTTCCCCAAATGAATATTTGGGGGAAAATAGTTAATTTTGATGCAAGCCGTTCTGAAACCAACCGGCAAATTACTCAAAATGCTTAACTCACGGAGAAAATCACTTTCATTCCACAATGAATTATTGGCAAAAAATAGTTAATTTTGATGCAAGCCGTTCTGAAACCAACCGGCAAATTACTCAAAATGCTTAACTCGCCGAGAAAATCACTTTTATTCCACAGTGAATGTTTGACAAAAAATAGTTAATTTTGATGCAAGCCGTTCTGAAACCAACCGGCAACTTACTCAAAATGCTTAACTCCCCGAAAAAATCACTTTATTTCAAGAATGAATGTTTGGGAAAAAAAAGTTAATTTTGATGCAAGCCGTTCTGAAACCAACGGGCAAATTACTCACAATGCTTAACTCGCCGAGAAAATCACTTTTATTCCACAATGAATATTTGACAAAAAATAGTTAATTTTGATGCCAGCCGTTCTGAAACTTACCGGCAAATACTCAAAATGTTTAACTCGCCGAGAAAATCACTTTAATTCCACAATGAATGATTGACGAAAAATAGTTAATTTTGCTGCAAGCCGTTCTGAAACCAATCGGCAAATTACTCAAAATGCTTAACTCGCCGAGAAAATCACTTTATTTCACCAATGAGTGTTTGGGAAATAACAGTTAATTTTGATGCAAGCCGTTCTGAAACCAACCGGCAAATTACTCACAATGCTTAACTCGCCGAGAAAATCACTTTTATTCCACAATGAATGTTTTGCAAAAAATAGTTAATTTTGATGCAAGCCGTTCTGAAACCAACCGGCAAATTACTCAAAATGCTTAACTCGCTGAGAAAATCACTTTATTTCCACAATGAATGATTGACAAAAAATAGTTAATTTTGATGCAAGCCGTTCTGAAACCAACCGGCAAATTACTCACAATGCTCAACTCGCCGACAAAATCACTATTTTCCCAAATGAATATTTGGGGAAAAATAGTTAATTTTGATGCAAGCCGCTCTGAAACCAACCGGCAAATTACTCAAAATGCTTAACTCGCTGAGAAAATCACTTTATTTCCACAATGAATGATTGACAAAAAATAGTTAATTTTGCTGCAAGGCGTTCTGAAACCATCCGGCAAATTATTCAAACTGCTTAACTCGCCGAGAAAATCACTTTTATTCCACAATGAATGTTAGACAAAAAATAGTTAATTTTGATGGAAGCCGTTCTGAAACCAACCGGCAAATTACTCAAAATGCTTAACTCGCTGAGTAAATCACTTTATTTCCACAATGAATGATTGACAAAAAATAGTTAATTTTGCTGCAAGGCGTTCTGAAACCAACCGGCAAATTACTCAAAATGCTTAACTCACCGAGAAAATCACTTTATTTCAATAATGAATGTTTGGGAAAAAAATAGTTAATTTTGATGCAAGGCGTTCTGAAACCAACCGGGAAATTACTCAAAATGCATAACTCGCTGAGAAAATCACTTTCATTCCACAATGAATGTTTGACAAAAAATAGTTAATTCTGATGCAAGCCGTTCTGAAACCAACCGGCAAATTACTCAAAATGCTTAACTCACCGAGAAAATCACTTTATTTCAATAATGAATGTTTGGGAAAAAAATAGTTAATTTTAATGCAAGGCGTTCTGAAACAAACCGGCAAATTACTCAAAATGCTTAACTCGCTGAGAAAATCACTTTCATTCCAAAATGAATGATTGGCAAAAAATAGTTAATTTTGATGCAAGCCGTTCTGAAACCAACCGGCAAATTACTCAAAATGCTTAACTCGCTGAGAAAATCACTTTATTTCCACAATGAATGTTTGGGAAATAATAGTTAATTTTGATGCAAGCCGTTCTGAAACCAACCGGCAAATTACTCACAATGCTCAACTCGCCGAGAAAATCACTATTACCCCAAATGAATATTTGGGGGAAAATAGTTAATTTTGATGCCAGCCGTTCTGAAACCAACCGGCAAATTACTCACAATGCTCAACTCGCCGACAAAATCACTATTTTCCCAAATGAATATTTGGGGAAAAATAGTTAATTTTGATGCAAGTCGCTCTGAAACCAACCGGCAAATTACTCAAAATGCTTAACTCGCTGAGAAAATCACTTTCATTCCAAAATGAATGATTGGCAAAAAATAGTTAATTTTGATGCAAGCCGTTCTGAAACCAACCGGCAAATTACTCAAAATGCTTCGCTCGCTGAGAAAATCACTTTATTTCCACAATGAATGATTGACAAAAAATAGTTAATTTTGCTGCAAGGCGTTCTGAAACCATCCGGCAAATTATTCAAACTGCTTAACTCGCCGAGAAAATCACTTTTATTCCACAATGAATGTTAGACAAAAAAAAGTTAATTTTGATGCAAGCCGTGCTGAAACCAACCGGCAAATTACTCAAATGCTTAACTCGCCGAGAAAATCACTTTTATTCCACAGTGAATGTTTGACCAAAAATAGTTAATTTTGATGCAAGCCGTTCTGAAACCAACCGGCAAATTACTCAAAATGCTTAACTCGCTGAGAAAATCACTTTCATTCCAAAATGAATGATTGGCAAAAAATAGTTAATTTTGATGCAAGCCGTTCTGAAACCAACCGGCAAATTACTCAAAATGCTTAACTCGCTGAGAAAATCACTTTATTTCCACAATGAATGATTGACAAAAAATAGTTAATTTTGATGCAAGCCGTTCTGAAACCAACCGGCAAATTACTCACAATGCTCAACTCGCCGACAAAATCACTATTTTCCCAAATGAATATTTGGGGAAAAATAGTTAATTTTGATGCAAGCCGCTCTGAAACCAACCGGCAAATTACTCAAAATGCTTAACTCGCTGAGAAAATCACTTTATTTCCACAATGAATGATTGACAAAAAATAGTTAATTTTGCTGCAAGGCGTTCTGAAACCATCCGGCAAATTATTCAAACTGCTTAACTCGCCGAGAAAATCACTTTTATTCCACAATGAATGTTAGACAAAAAATAGTTAATTTTGATGGAAGCCGTTCTGAAACCAACCGGCAAATTACTCAAAATGCTTAACTCGCTGAGTAAATCACTTTATTTCCACAATGAATGATTGACAAAAAATAGTTAATTTTGCTGCAAGGCGTTCTGAAACCAACCGGCAAATTACTCAAAATGCTTGACTCACCGAGAAAATCACTTTATTTCAATAATGAATGTTTGGGAAAAAAATAGTTAATTTTGATGCAAGGCGTTCTGAAACCAACCGGGAAATTACTCAAAATGCATAACTCGCTGAGAAAATCACTTTCATTCCACAATGAATGTTTGACAAAAAATAGTTAATTCTGATGCAAGCCGTTCTGAAACCAACCGGCAAATTACTCAAAATGCTTAACTCACCGAGAAAATCACTTTATTTCAATAATGAATGTTTGGGAAAAAAATAGTTAATTTTAATGCAAGGCGTTCTGAAACAAACCGGCAAATTACTCAAAATGCTTAACTCGCTGAGAAAATCACTTTCATTCCAAAATGAATGATTGGCAAAAAATAGTTAATTTTGATGCAAGCCGTTCTGAAACCAACCGGCAAATTACTCAAAATGCTTAACTCGCTGAGAAAATCACTTTATTTCCACAATGAATGTTTGGGAAATAATAGTTAATTTTGATGCAAGCCGTTCTGAAACCAACCGGCAAATTACTCACAATGCTCAACTCGCCGAGAAAATCACTATTACCCCAAATGAATATTTGGGGGAAAATAGTTAATTTTGATGCCAGCCGTTCTGAAACCAACCGGCAAATTACGCAAAATGCTTAACTCACGGAGAAAATCACGTTCATTCCAAAATGAATGATTGGCAAAAAATAGTTAATTTTGATGCAAGCCGTTCTGAAACCAACCGGCAAATTACTCAAAATGTTTAACTCGCCGAGAAAATCACTTTTATTCCACAGTGAATGTTTGACAAAAAATAGTTAATTTTGATGCAAGCCGTTCTGAAACCAACCGGCAAATTACTCACAATGCTCAACTCGCCGACAAAATCACTATTTTCCCAAATGAATATTTGGGGAAAAATAGTTAATTTTGATGCAAGTCGCTCTGAAACCAACCGGCAAATTACTCAAAATGCTTAACTCGCTGAGAAAATCACTTTCATTCCAAAATGAATGATTGGCAAAAAATAGTTAATTTTGATGCAAGCCGTTCTGAAACCAACCGGCAAATTACTCAAAATGCTTCGCTCGCTGAGAAAATCACTTTATTTCCACAATGAATGATTGACAAAAAATAGTTAATTTTGCTGCAAGGCGTTCTGAAACCATCCGGCAAATTATTCAAACTGCTTAACTCGCCGAGAAAATCACTTTTATTCCACAATGAATGTTAGACAAAAAATAGTTAATTTTGATGGAAGCCGTTCTGAAACCAACCGGCAAATTACTCAAAATGCTTAACTCGCTGAGAAAATCACTTTATTTCCACAATGAATGATTGACAAAAAATAGTTAATATTGCTGCAAGGCGTTCTGAAACCAACCGGCAAATTACTCAAAATGCTTAACTCACCGAGAAAATCACTTTATTTCCACAATGAATGATTGACAAAAAATAGTTAATATTGATGCAAGGCGTTCTGAAACCAACCGGGAAATTACTCAAAATGCATAACTCGCTGAGAAAATCACTTTCATTCCACAATGAATGTTTGACAAAAAATAGTTAATTCTGATGCAAGCCGTTCTGAAACCAACCGGCAAATTACTCAAAATGCTTAACTCACCGAGAAAATCACTTTATTTCAATAATGAATGTTTGGGAAAAAAATAGTTAATTTTAATGCAAGGCGTTCTGAAACAAACCGGCAAATTACTCAAAATGCTTAACTCGCTGAGAAAATCACTTTCATTCCAAAATGAATGATTGGCAAAAAATAGTTAATTTTGATGCAAGCCGTTCTGAAACCAACCGGCAAATTACTCAAAATGCTTAACTCGCTGAGAAAATCACTTTATTTCCACAATGAATGTTTGGGAAATAATAGTTAATTTTGATGCAAGCCGTTCTGAAACCAACCGGCAAATTACTCACAATGCTCAACTCGCCGAGAAAATCACTATTTCCCCAAATGAATATTTGGGGGAAAATAGTTAATTTTGATGCCAGCCGTTCTGAAACCAACCGGCAAATTACGCAAAATGCTTAACTCACGGAGAAAATCACGTTCATTCCAAAATGAATGATTGGCAAAAAATAGTTAATTTTGATGCAAGCCGTTCTGAAACCAACCGGCAAATTACTCAAAATGTTTAACTCGCCGAGAAAATCACTTTTATTCCACAGTGAATGTTTGACAAAAAATAGTTAATTTTGATGCAAGCCGTTCTGAAACCAACCGGCAACTTACTCAAAATGCTTAACTCGCCGAAAAAATCACTTTATTTCAACAATGAATGTTTGGGGAAAAAAAGTTAATTTTGATGCAAGCCGTTCTGAAACCAACCGGCAAATTACTCACAATGCTTAACTCGCCGAGAAAATCACTTTTATTCCACAATGAATATTTGACAAAAAATAGTTAATTTTGATGCAAGCCGTTCTGAAACTTACCGGCAAATACTCAAAATGTTTAACTCGCCGAGAAAATCACTTTAATTCCACAATGAATGATTGACGAAAAACAGTTAATTTTGCTGCAAGCCGTTCTGAAACCAATTGGCAAATTACTCAAAATGCTTAACTCGCTGAGAAAATCACTTTATTTCCACAATGAATGTTTGGGAAATAATAGTTAATTTTGATGCACGCCGTTCTGAAACCAACCGGCAAATTACTCACAATGCTCAACTCGCCGAGAAAATCACTATTTCCCCAAATGAATATTTGGGGGGAAATAGTTAATTTTGATGCAAGCCGTTCTGAAACCAACCGGCAAATTACTCAAAATGCTTAACTCACGGAGAAAATCACTTTCATTCCAAAATGAATGATTGGCAAAAAATAGTTAATTCTGATGCAAGCCGTTCTGAAACCAACCGGCAAATTACTCAAAATGCTTAACTCACCGAGAAAATCACTTTACTTCAATAATGAATGTTTGGGAAAAAAATAGTTAATTTTGATGCAAGGCGTTCTGAAACCAACCGGCAAATTACTCAAAATGCTTAACTCGCTGAGAAAATCACTTTCATTCCAAAATGAATGATTGGCAAAAAATAGTTAATTTTGATGCAAGCCGTTCTGAAACCAACCGGCAAATTACTCAAAATGCTTAACTCGCTGAGAAAATCACTTTATTTCCACAATGAATGATTGACAAAAAATAGTTAATTTTGCTGCAAGGCGTTCTGAAACCATCCGGCAAATTATTCAAAATGCTTAACTCGCCGAGAAAATCACTTTTATTCCACAGTGAATGTTTGACAAAAAATAGATAATTTTGATGCAAGCCGTTCTGAAACCAACCGGCAACTTTCTCAAAATGCTTAACTCGCCGAAAAAATCACTTTATTTCAACAATGAATGTTTGGGGAAAAAAAGTTAATTTTGATGCAAGCCGTTCTGAAACCAACCGGCAAATTACTCACAATGCTTAACTCGCCGAGAAAATCACTTTTATTCCACAATGAATATTTGACAAAAAATAGAATGTTTGGGAAATAATAGTTAATTTTGATGCAAGCCGTTCTGAAACTTACCGGCAAATACTCAAAATGTTTAACTCGCCGAGAAAATCACTTTAATTCCACAATGAATGATTGACGAAAAATAGTTAATTTTGCTGCAAGCCGTTCTGAAACCAACCGGCAAATTACTCAAAATGCTGAACGCGCTGAGAAAATCACTTTATTTCCACAATGAATGTTTGGGAAATAATAGTTAATTTTGATGCAAGCCGTTCTGAAACCAACCGGCAAATTACTCACAATGCTCAACTCGCCGAGAAAATCACTTTCATTCCAAAATGAATGATTGGCAAAAAATAGTTAATTTTGATGCAAGCCGTTCTGAAACCAACCGGCAAATTACTCAAAATGCTTAACTCGCCGAGAAAATCACTTTTATTCCACAGTGAATGTTTGACAAAAAATAGTTAATTTTGATGCAAGCCGTTCTGAAACCAACCGGCAAATTACTCAAAATGCTTAACTCGCTGAGAAAATCACTTTCATTCCAAAATGAATGATTGGCAAAAAATAGTTAATTTTGATGCAAGCCGTTCTGAAACCAACCGGCAAATTACTCAAAATGCTTAACTCGCTGAGAAAATCACTTTATTTCCACAATGAATGTTTGGGAAATAATAGTTAATTTTGATGCAAGCCGTTCTGAAACCAACCGGCAAATTACTCACAATGCTCAACTCGCCGAGAAAATCACTATTTCCCCAAATGAATATTTGGGGGAAAATTGTTAATTTTGATGCAAGCCGTTCTGAAACCAACCGGCAAATTACTCAAAATGCTTAACTCACGGAGAAAATCACTTTCATTCCAAAATGAATGATTGGCAAAAAAAAGTTAATTTTGATGCAAGCCGTTCTGAAACCAACCGGCAAATTACTCAAAATGCTTAACTCGCCGAGAAAATCACTTTTATTCCACAGTGAATGTTTGACAAAAAATAGTTAATTTTGATGCAAGCAGTTCTGAAACCAACCGGCAACTTACTCAAAATGCTTAACTCGCCGAAAAAATCACTTTATTTCAACAATGAATGTTTGGGAAAAAAAAGTTAATTTTGATGCAAGCCGTTCTGAAACCAACCGGCAAATTACTCACAATGCTTAACTCGCCGAGAAAATCACTTTTATTCCACAATGAATGATTGACGAAAAATAGTTAATTTTGCTGCAAGCCGTTCTGAAACCAATCGGCAAATTACTCAAAATGCTTAACTCGCTGAGAAAATCACTTTATTTCCACAATGAATGTTTGGGAAATAATAGTTAATTTTGATGCAAGCCGTTCTGAAACCAACCGGCAAATTACTCACAATGCTGAACTCGCTGAGAAAATCACTTTCTTTCCACAATGAATGATTGACAAAAAATAGTTAAGTTTGATGCAAGCCGTTCTGAAACCAACCGGCAAATTACTCACAATGCTTAACGCGCCGAGAAAATCACTTTTATTCCACAGTGAATGTTTGACAAAAATTAGTTAATTTTGATGCAAGCCGTTCTGAAACCAACCGGCAAATTACTCAAAATGCTTAACTCACCGAGAAAATCACTTTATTTCAACAATGAATGTTTGGCAAAAAATAGTTAATTTTGATGCAAGCCGTTCTGAAACCAACCGGCAAATTACTCAAAATGCTTAACTCGCCGAGAAAATCACTTTTATTCCACAATGAATATTTGACAAAAAATAGTTAATTTTGATGCAAGCCGTTCTGAAACTTACCGGCAAATACTCAAAATATTTAACTCGCCGAGAAAATCACTTTAATTCCACAATGAATGATTGACGAAAAATAGTTAATTTTGCTGCAAGCCGTTCTGAAACCAATCGGCAAATGACTCAAAATGCTTAACTCGCCGAGAAAATCACTTTCATTCCAAAATGAATGTTTGGCACAAAATAGTTAATATTGATGCATTCCGTTCTGAAACCAATCGGCAAATTACTCAAAATGCTTAATTCGCCGAGAAAATCACTTTATTTCAACAATGAGTGTTTGGGAAATAATAGTTAATTTTGATCCAAGCCGTTCTGAAACCAACCGGCAAATTACTCAAAATGCTTAACTCGCTGAGAAAATCACTTTATTTCCACAATGAATGTTTGGGAAATAATAGTTAATTTTGATGCAAGCCGTTCTGAAACCAACCGGCAAATTACTCACAATGCTCAACTCGCCGAGAAAATCACTATTTCCCCAAATGAATATTTGGGGGAAAATAGTTAATTTTGATGCAAGCCGTTCTGAAACCAACCGGCAAATTACTCAAAATGCTTAACTCACGGAGAAAATCACTTTCATTCCAAAATGAATATTTGGCGAAAACTAGTTAAATTTGATGCAAGCCGTTCTGAAACCAACCGGCAAATTACTCAAAATGCTTAACTCGCTGAGAAAATCACTTTATTTCCACAATGAATGATTGACAAAAAATAGTTAATTTTGCTGCAAGGCGTTCTGAAACCATCTGGCAAATTATTCAAAATGGTTAACTCGCCGAGAAAATCACTTTTATTCCACAATGAATGTTAGACAAAAAATAGTTAATTTTGATGCAAGCCGTTCTGAAACCAACCGGCAAATTACTCAAAATGCTTAACTCACCGAGAAAATCACTTTATTTCAATAATGAATGTTTGGGAAAAAAATAGTTAATTTTGATGCAAGGCGTTCTGAAACCAACCGGGAAATTACTCAAAATGCTTAACTCGCTGAGAAAATCACTTTCATTCCACAATGAATGTTTGACAAAAAATAGTTAATTCTGATGCAAGCCGTTCTGAAACCAACCGGCAAATTACTCAAAATGCTTAACTCACCGAGAAAATCACTTTATTTCAATAATGAATGTTTGGGAAAAAATAGTTAATTTTGATGCAAGGCGTTCTGAAACCAACCGGGAAATTACTCAAAATGCTTAACTCGCTGAGAAAATCACTTTCATTCCACAATTAATGTTTGACAAAAAATAGTTAATTCTGATGCAAGCCGTTCTGAAACCAACCGGCAAATTACTCAAAATGCTTAACTCACCGAGAAAATCACTTTATTTCAAAAATGAATGTTTGTGAAAAAAAATAGTTAATTTTGATGCAAGGCGTTCTGAAACCAACCGGCAAATTACTCAAAATGCTTAACTCGCTGAGAAAATCACTTTCATTCCAAAATGAATGATTGGTAAAAAATAGTTAATTTTGATGCAAGCCGTTCTGAAACCAACCGGCAAATTACTCAAAATGCTTAACTCGCTGAGAAAATCACTTTATTTCCACAATGAATGTTTGGGAAATAATAGTTAATTTTGATGCAAGCCGTTCTGAAACCAACCGGCAAATTACTCACAATGCTCAACTCGCCGAGAAAATCACTATTTCCCCAAATGAATATTTGGGGGATAATAGTTAATTTTGATGCAAGCCGTTCTGAAACCAACCGGCAAATTACTCAAAATGCTTAACTCACGGAGAAAATCACTTTTATTCCACAGTGAATGTTTGACAAAAAATAGTTAATTTTGATGCAAGCCGTTCTGAAACCAACCGGCAAATTACTCACAATGCTTAACTCGCCGAGAAAATCACTTTTATTCCACAATGAATATTTGACAAAAAATAGTTAATTTTGCTGCAAGCCGTTCTGAAACCAACCGGCAAATTACTCAAAATGCTGAACTCGCTGAGAAAATCACTTTATTTCCACAATGAATGTTTGGGAAATAATAGTTAATTTTGATGCAAGCCGTTCTGAAACCAACCGGCAAATTACTCAAAATGCTTAACTCGCCGAGAAAATCACTTTTATTCCACAGTGAATGTTTGACAAAAAATAGTTAATTTTGAGGCAAGCCGTTCTGAAACCAACCGGCAACTTACTCAAAATGCTTAACTCGCCGAAAAAATCACTTTATTTCAACAATGAATGTTTGGGGAAAAAAGTTAATTTTGATGCAAGCCGTTCTGAAACCAACCGGCAAATTACTCACAATGCTGAACTCGCTGAGAAAATCACTTTCTTTCCACAATGAATGATTGACAAAAAATAGTTAAGTTTGATGCAAGCCGTTCTGAAACCAACCGTCAAATTACTCACAATGCTTAACGCGCCGAGAAAATCACTTTTATTCCACAGTGAATGTTTGACAAAAATTAGTTAATTTTGATGCAAGCCGTTCTGAAACCAACCGGCAAATTACTCAAAATGCTTAACTCACCGAGAAAATCACTTTATTTCAACAATGAATGTTTGGCAAAAAATAGTTAATTTTGATGCAAGCCGTTCTGAAACCAACCGGCGAATTACTCAAAATGCTTAACTCGCCGAGAAAATCACTTTTATTCCACAATGAATATTTGACAAAAAATAGTTAATTTTGATGCAAGCCGTTCTGAAACTTACCGGCAAATACTCAAAATGTTTAACTCGCCGAGAAAATCACTTTAATTCCACAATGAATGATTGACGAAAAATAGTTAATTTTGCTGCAAGCCGTTCTGAAACCAATCGGCAAATTACTCAAAATGCTTAACTCGCCGAGAAAATCACTTTCATTCCAAAATCAATGTTTGGCACAAAATAGTTAATATTGATGCATTCCGTTCTGAAACCAATCGGCAAATTACTCAAAATGCTTAATTCGCCGAGAAAATCACTTTATTTCAACAATGAGTGTTTGGGAAATAATAGTTAATTTTGATGCAAGCCGTTCTGAAACCAACCGGCAAATTACTCAAAATGCTTAACTCGCTGAGAAAATCACTTTATTTCCACAATGAATGTTTGGGAAATAATAGTTAATTTTGATGCAAGCCGTTCTGAAACCAACCGGCAAATTACTCACAATGCTCAACTCGCCGAGAAAATCACTATTTCCCCAAATGAATATTTGGGGGAAAATAGTTAATTTTGATGCAAGCCGTTCTGAAACCAACCGGGAAATTACTCAAAATGCTTTACTCGCTGAGAAAATCACTTTCATTCCACAATGAATGTTGGACAAAAAATAGTTAATTCTGATGCAAGCCGTTCTGAAACCAACCGGCAAATTACTCAAAATGCTTAACTCACCGAGAAAATCACTTTATTTCAATAATGAATGTTTGGGAAAAAATAGTTAATTTTGATGCAAGGCGTTCTGAAACCAACCGGGAAATTACTCAAAATGCTTAACTCGCTGAGAAAATCACTTTATTTCCACAATGAATGTTTGGGAAATAATAGTTAATTTTGATGCAAGCCGTTCTGAAACCAACCGGCAAATTACTCACAATGCTCAACTCGCCGAGAAAATCACTATTTCCCCAAATGAATATTTGGGGGATAATAGTTAATTTTGATGCAAGCCGTTCTGAAACCAACCGGCAAATTACTCAAAATGCTTAACTCACGGAGAAAATCACTTTCATTCCAAAATGAATGATTGGCAAAAAATAGTTAATTTTGATGCAAGCCGTTCTGAAACCAACCGGCAAATTACTCAAAATGCTTAACTCGCTGAGAAAATCACTTTATTTCCACAATGAATGATTAACAAAAAATAGTTAATTTTGCTGCAAGGCGTTCTGAAACCATCCGGCAAATTATTCAAAATGCTTAACTCGCCGAGAAAATCACTTTTATTCCACAGTGAATGTTTGACAAAAAATAGTTAATTTTGATGCAAGCCGTTCTGAAACCAACCGGGAACTTACTCAAAATGCTTAACTCGCCGAAAAAATCACTTTATTTCAACAATGAATGTTTGGGAAAAAAAAGTTAATTTTGATGCAAGCCGTTCTGAAACCAACCGGCAAATTACTCACAATGCTTAACTCGCCGAGAAAATCACTTTTATTCCACAATGAATATTTGACAAAAAATAGTTAATTTTGATGCACGGCGTTCTGAAACCAACCGGCAAATTACTCAAAATGCTTAACTCGCTGAGAAAATCACTTTCATTCCAAAATGAATGATTGGCAAAAAATAGTTAATTTTGATGCAAGCCGTTCTGAAACCAACCGGCAAATTACTCAAAATGCTTAACTCGCTGAGAAAATCACTTTATTTCCGCAATGAATGTTTGGGAAATAATAGTTAATTTTGATGCAAGCCGTTCTGAAACCAACCGGCAAATTACTCACAATGCTCAACTCGCCGTGAAAATCACTATTTCCCCAAATGAATATTTGGGGGAAAATAGTTAATTTTGATGCAAGCCGTTCTGAAACCAACCGGCAAATTACTCAAAATGCTTAACTCACGGAGAAAATCACTTTTATTCCACAATGAATGATTGGCAAAAAATAGTTAATTTTGATGCAAGCCGTTCTGCAACTCACCGGCAAATACTCAAAATGTTTAACTCGCCGAGAAAATCACTTTAATTCCACAATGAATGTTTGACGAAAAATAGTTAATTTTGCTGCAAGCCGTTCTGAAACCAATCGGCAAATTACTCAAAATGCTTAACTCGCCGAGAAAATCACTTTCATTCCAAAATGAATGTTTGGCACAAAATAGTTAATATTGATGCATTCCGTTCTGAAAACAATCGGCAAATTACTCAAAATGCTGAATTCGCCGAGAAAATCACTTTATTTCAACAATGAGTGTTTGGGAAATAATAGTTAATTTTGATGCAAGCCGTTCTGAAACCAACCGGCAAATTACTCAAAATGCTTAACTCGCTGAGAAAATCACTTTATTTCCACAATGAATGTTTGGGAAATAATAGTTAATTTTGATGCAAGCCGTTCTGAAACCAACCGGCAAATTACTCACAATGCTCAACTCGCCGAGAAAATCACTTTCATTCCAAAATGAATGATTGGCAAAAAATAGTTAATTTTGATGCAAGCCGTTCTGAAACCAACCGGCAAATTACTCAAAATGCTTAACTCGCCGAGAAAATCACTTTTATTCCACAGTGAATGTTTGACAAAAAATAGTTAATTTTGATGCAAGCCGTTCTGAAACCAACCGGCAACTTACGCAAAATGCTTAACTCGCCGAAAAAATCACTTTATTTCAACAATGAATGTTTGGGAAAAAAAAGTTAATTTTGATGCAAGCCGTTCTGAAACCAACCGGCAAATTACTCACAATGCTTAACTCGCCGAGAAAATCACTTTTCTTCCACAATTAATATTTGACAAAAAATAGTTAATTTTGATGCAAGCCGTTCTGAAACTTACCGGCAAATACTCAAAATGTTTAACTCGCCGAGAAAATCACTTTAATTCCACAATGAATGATTGACGAAAAATAGTTAATTTTGCTGCAAGCCGTTCTGAAACCAATCGGCAAATTACTCAAAATGCTTAACTCGCCAAGAAAATCACTTTCATTCCAAAATGAATGTTTGGCACAAAATAGTTAATATTGATGCATTCCGTTCTGAAACCAATCGGCAAATTACTCAAAATGCTTAATTCGCCGAGAAAATCACTTTATTTCCACAATGAATGTTTGGGAAATAATAGATAATTTTGATGCAAGCCGTTCTGAAACCAACCGGCAAATTACTCACAATGCTCAACTCGCCGAGAAAATCACTATTTCCCCAAATGAATATTTGGGGGAAAATAGTTAATTTTGATGCAAGCCGTTCTGAAACCAACCGGCAAATTACTCAAAATGCTTAACTCACGGAGAAAATCACTTTCATTCCAAAATGAATGGTTGGCAAAAAATAGTTAATTTTGATGCAAGTCGTTCTGAAACCAACCCGCAAATTACTCAAAATGCTTAACTCGCTGAGAAAATCACTTTATTTCCACAATGAATGATTGACAAAAAATAGTTAATTTTGATGCAAGCCGTTCTGAAACCAACCGGCAAATTACTCACAATGCTCAACTCGCCGAGAAAATCACTATTTCCCCAAATGAATATTTGGGGGGAAATTGTTAATTTTGATGCAAGCCGTTCTGAAACCAACCGGCAAATTACTCAAAATGCTTAACTCACGGAGAAAATCACTTTCATTCCAAAATGAATGATTGGCAAAAAATAGTTACTTTTGATGCAAGCCGTTCTGAAACCAACCGGCAAATTACTCAAACTGCTTAACTCGCCGAGAAAATCACTTTTATTCCACAGTGAATGTTTGACAAAAAATAGTTAATTTTGATGCAAGCCGTTCTGAAACCAACCGGCAACTTACTCAAAATGCTTAACTCGCCGAAAAAATCACTTTATTTCCACAATGAATGTTTGGGAAATAATAGATAATTTTGATGCAAGCCGTTCTGAAACCAACCGGCAAATTACTCACAATGCTCAACTCGCCGAGAAAATCACTATTTCCCCAAATGAATATTTGGGGGAAAATAGTTAATTTTGATGCAAGCCGTTCTGAAACCAACCGGGAAATTACTCAAAATGCTTAACTCACGGAGAAAATCACTTTCTTTCCACAATGAATGATTGACAAAAAATAGTTAAGTTTGATGCAAGCCGTTCTGAAACCAACCGGCAAATTACTCACAATGCTTAACGCGCCGAGAAAATCACTTTTATTCCACAGTGAATGTTTGACAAAAATTAGTTAATTTTGATGCAAGCCGTTCTGAAACCAACCGGCAAATTACTCAAAATGCTTAACTCACCGAGAAAATCACTTTATTTCAACAATGAATGTTTGGCAAAAAATAGTTAATTTTGATGCAAGCCGTTCTGAAACCAACCGGCAAATTACTCAAAATGCTTAACTCGCCGAGAAAATCACTTTTATTCCACAATGAATATTTGACAAAAAATAGTTAATTTTGATGCAAGCCGTTCTGAAACTTACCGGCAAATACTCAAAATATTTAACTCGCCGAGAAAATCACTTTAATTCCACAATGAATGATTGACGAAAAATAGTTAATTTTGCTGCAAGCCGTTCTGAAACCAATCGGCAAATGACTCAAAATGCTTAACTCGCCGAGAAAATCACTTTCATTCCAAAATGAATGTTTGGCACAAAATAGTTAATATTGATGCATTCCGTTCTGAAACCAATCGGCAAATTACTCAAAATGCTTAATTCGCCGAGAAAATCACTTTATTTCAACAATGAGTGTTTGGGAAATAATAGTTAATTTTGATCCAAGCCGTTCTGAAACCAACCGGCAAATTACTCAAAATGCTTAACTCGCTGAGAAAATCACTTTATTTCCACAATGAATGTTTGGGAAATAATAGTTAATTTTGATGCAAGCCGTTCTGAAACCAACCGGCAAATTACTCACAATGCTCAACTCGCCGAGAAAATCACTATTTCCCCAAATGAATATTTGGGGGAAAATAGTTAATTTTGATGCAAGCCGTTCTGAAACCAACCGGCAAATTACTCAAAATGCTTAACTCACGGAGAAAATCACTTTCATTCCAAAATGAATATTTGGCGAAAACTAGTTAATTTTGATGCAAGCCGTTCTGAAACCAATCGGCAAATGACTCAAAATGCTTAATTCGCTGAGAAAATCACTTTATTTCCACAATGAATGATTGACAAAAAATAGTTAATTTTGCTGCAAGGCGTTCTGAAACCATCTGGCAAATTATTCAAAATGGTTAACTCGCCGAGAAAATCACTTTTATTCCACAATGAATGTTAGACAAAAAATAGTTAATTTTGATGCAAGCCGTTCTGAAACCAACCGGCAAATTACTCAAAATGCTTAACTCACCGAGAAAATCACTTTATTTCAATAATGAATGTTTGGGAAAAAAATAGTTAATTTTGATGCAAGGCGTTCTGAAACCAACCGGGAAATTACTCAAAATGATTAACTCGCTGAGAAAATCACTTTCATTCCACAATGAATGTTTGACAAAAAATAGTTAATTCTGATGCAAGCCGTTCTGAAACCAACCGGCAAATTACTCAAAATGCTTAACTCACCGAGAAAATCACTTTATTTCAATAATGAATGTTTGGGAAAAAATAGTTAATTTTGATGCAAGGCGTTCTGAAACCAACCGGGAAATTACTCAAAATGCTTAACTCGCTGAGAAAATCACTTTCATTCCACAATTAATGTTTGACAAAAAATAGTTAATTCTGATGCAAGCCGTTCTGAAACCAACCGGCAAATTACTCAAAATGCTTAACTCACCGAGAAAATCACTTTATTTCAAAAATGAATGTTTGTGAAAAAAAATAGTTAATTTTGATGCAAGGCGTTCTGAAACCAACCGGCAAATTACTCAAAATGCTTAACTCGCTGAGAAAATCACTTTCATTCCAAAATGAATGATTGGTAAAAAATAGTTAATTTTGATGCAAGCCGTTCTGAAACCAACCGGCAAATTACTCAAAATGCTTAACTCGCTGAGAAAATCACTTTATTTCCACAATGAATGTTTGGGAAATAATAGTTAATTTTGATGCAAGCCGTTCTGAAACCAACCGGCAAATTACTCACAATGCTTAACTCACGGAGAAAATCACTTTCATTCCAAAATGAATGATTGGCAAAAAATAGTTAATTTTGATGCAAGCCGTTCTGAAACCAACCGGCAAATTACTCAAAATGCTTAACTCGCTGAGAAAATCACTTTATTTCCACAATGAATGATTAACAAAAAATAGTTAATTTTGCTGCAAGGCGTTCTGAAACCATCCGGCAAATTATTCAAAATGCTTAACTCGCCGAGAAAATCACTTTTATTCCACAGTGAATGTTTGACAAAAAATAGTTAATTTTGATGCAAGCCGTTCTGAAACCAACCGGCAAATTACTCACAATGCTTAACTCGCCGAGAAAATCACTTTTATTCCACAATGAATATTTGACAAAAAATAGTTAATTTTGCTGCAAGCCGTTCTGAAACCAACCGGCAAATTACTCAAAATGCTGAACTCGCTGAGAAAATCACTTTATTTCCACAATGAATGTTTGGGAAATAATAGTTAATTTTGATGCAAGCCGTTCTGAAACCAACCGGCAAATTACTCACAATGCTCAACTCGCCGAGAAAATCACTTTCATTCCAAAATGAATGATTGGCAAAAAATAGTCAATTTTGATGCAAGCCGTTCTGAAACCAACCGGCAAATTACTCAAAATGCTTAACTCGCCGAGAAAATCACTTTTATTCCACAGTGAATGTTTGACAAAAAATAGTTAATTTTGATGCAAGCCGTTCTGAAACCAACCGGCAACTTACTCAAAATGCTTAACTCGCCGAAAAAATCACTTTATTTCAACAATGAATGTTTGGGAAAAAAAGTTAATTTTGATGCAAGCCGTTCTGAAACCAACCGGCAAATTACTCACAATGCTGAACTCGCTGAGAAAATCACTTTCTTTCCACAATGAATGATTGACAAAAAATAGTTAAGTTTGATGCAAGCCGTTCTGAAACCAACCGGCAAATTACTCACAATGCTTAACGCGCCGAGAAAATCACTTTTATTCCACAGTGAATGTTTGACAAAAATTAGTTAATTTTGATGCAAGCCGTTCTGAAACCAACCGGCAAATTACTCAAAATGCTTAACTCACCGAGAAAATCACTTTATTTCAACAATGAATGTTTGGCAAAAAATAGTTAATTTTGATGCAAGCCGTTCTGAAACCAACCGGCAAATTACTCACAATGCTCAACTCGCCGAGAAAATCACTATTTCCCCAAATGAATATTTGGGGGATAATAGTTAATTTTGATGCAAGCCGTTCTGAAACCAACCGGCAAATTACTCAAAATGCTTAACTCACGGAGAAAATCACTTTCATTCCAAAATGAATGATTGGCAAAAAATAGTTAATTTTGATGCAAGCCGTTCTGAAACCAACCGGCAAATTACTCAAAATGCTTAACTCGCTGAGA